>NW_026948023.1:0-51151 GCF_034190915.1 Cavia porcellus
TGTAATGTAACACACACCCATACAATGCGCACCACCCCGTGATGTTTTTCTCACTCCTACTAGTGAATGTAATGTAACACACACCCATGCAATGCGCACCACCCCGTGATGTTTTTCTCACTCCTAAAAGTGAATCTAATGTAACACACACCCATACAATGCGCACCACCCCGTGATGTTTTTCTCACTCCTACTAGTGAATGTAATGTAACACACACTCATGCAATGCGCACCACCCCGTGATGTTTTTCTCACTCCTACTAGTGAATGTAATGTAACACACACCCATACAATGCGCACCACCCCGTGATGTTTTTCTCACTCCTACTAGTGAATCTAATGTAACACACACCCATACAATGCGCACCACCCCGTGATGTTTTTCTCACTCCTACTAGTGAATCTAATGTAACACACACCCTTACAATGCGCACCACGCCGTGATGTTTTCCTCACTCCTACTAGTGAATGTAATGTAACACACACCCATACAATGCGCACCACCCCGTGATGTTTTTCTCACTCCTACTAGTGAATCTAATGTAACACACACCCATACAATGCGCACCACCCCGTGATGTTTTTCTCACTCCTACTAGTGAATCTAATGTAACACACACCCATACAATGCGCACCACCCCGTGATGTTTTCCTCACTCCTACTAGTGAATCTAATGTAACACACACCCATACAATGCGCAACACCCCGTGATGTTTTCCTCACTCCTACTAGTGAATCTAATGTAACACACACCCATACAATGCGCACCACCCCGTGATGTTTTTCTCACTCCTACTAGTGAATCTAATGTAACACACACCCATACAATGCGCACCACCCCGTGATGTTTTTCTCACTCCTACTAGTGAATCTAATGTAACACACACCCATACAATGCGCACCACCCCGTGATGTTTTCCTCACTCCTACTAGTGAATCTAATGTAACACACACCCATACAATGCGCAACACCCCGTGATGTTTTCCTCACTCCTACTAGTGAATCTAATGTAACACACACCCATACAATGCGCACCACCCTGTGAGGTTTTCCTCACTCCTACTAGTGAATCTAATGTAACACAGACGCCTGCAATGCGCACCACCCCGTGATGTTTTCCTCACTCCTACTAGGGAATGTAATGTTACACACACCCATGCAATGCGCACCACCCCGTGATGTTTTCCTCACTCCTACTAGTGAATGTAATGTAACACACACCCATGCAATGCGCACCACCCCGTGATGTTTTTCTCACTCCTACTAGTGAATGTAATGTAACACACACCCATGCAATGCGCACCACCCCGTGATGTTTTTCTCACTCCTACTAGTGAATGTAATGTAACACACACCCATGCAATGCGCACCACCCCGTGATGTTTTTCTCACTCCTACTAGTGAATGTAATGTAACACACACCCATGCAATGCGCACCACCCCGTGATGTTTTTCTCACTCCTACTAGTGAATGTAATGTAACACACACCCATGCAATGCGCACCACCCCGTGATGTTTTTCTCACTCCTACTAGTGAATGTAATGTAACACACACCCATGCAATGCGCACCACCCCGTGATGTTTTTCTCACTCCTACTAGTGAATGTAATGTAACACACACCCATGCAATGCGCCCCACCCCGTGATGTTTTTCTCACTCCTACTAGTGAATGTAATGTAACACACACCCATGCAATGCGCACCACCCCGTGATGTTTTTCTCACTCCTACTAGTGAATGTAATGTAACACACACCCATGCAATGCGCACCACCCCGTGATGTTTTTCTCACTCCTACTAGTGAATGTAATGTAACACACACCCTAACAATGCGCACCACCCGGTGATGTTTTTGTCACTCCTACTAGTGAATATAATGTAACACACACCCATACAATGCGCACCACCCGGTGATGTTTTTCTCACTCCTACTAGTGAATGTAATGTAACACACACCCATGCAATGCGCACCACCCCGTGATGTTTTTCTCACTCCTACTAGTGAATGTAATGTAACACACACCCATGCAATGCGCACCACCCCGTGATGTTTTTCTCACTCCTACTATTGAATGTAATGTAACACACACCCATGCAATGCGCACCACCCCGTGATGTTTTTCTCACTCCTACTAGTGAATGTAATGTAACACAAACCCATGCAATGCGCACCACCCCGTGATGTTTTTCTCACTCCTACTATTGAATGTAATGTAACACACACCCATGCAATGCGCACCACCCCATGATGTTTTTCTCACTCCTACTATTGAATGTAATGTAACACACACCCATGCAATGCGCACCACCCCGTGATGTTTTTCTCACTCCTACTAGTGAATGTAATGTAACACACACCCATACAATGCGCACCACCCCGTGATGTTTTTCTCACTCCTACTAGTGAATGTAATGTAACACACAAGCATACAATGCGCACCACCCCGTGATGTTTTTCTCACTCCTACTAGTGAATGTAATGTAACACACAAGCATACAATGCGCACCACCCCGTGATGTTTTTCTCACTCCTACTAGTGAATGTAATGTAACACACAAGCATACAATGCGCACCGCCCCGTGATGTTTTTCTCACTCCTACTAGTGAATGTAATGTAACACACACCCATACATTGCGCACCGCCCCGTGATGTTTTTCTCACTCCTACTAGTGAATGTAATGTAACACACACCCATACAATGCGCACCGCCCCGTGATGTTTTTCTCACTCCTACTAGTGAATGTAATGTAACACACACCCATACAGTGCGCACCACCCCGTGATGTTTTTCTCACTCCTACTAGTGAATGTAATGTAACACACACCCATGCAGTGCGCACCACCCCGTGATGTTTTTCTCAATCCTACTAGTGAATGTAATGTAACACACACCCATACATTGTGCACCGCCCCGTGATGTTTTTCTCACTCCTACTAATGAATGTAATGTAACACACACCCATACAATGCGCACCGCCCCGTGATGTTTTTCTCACTCCTACTAGTGAATGTAATGTAACACACACCCATACAATGTGCACCGCCCCGTGATGTTTTTCTCACTCCTACTAGTGAATCTAATGTAACACACACCCATACAGTGCGCACCACCCCGTGATGTTTTTCTCACTCCTACTAGTGAATGTAATGTAACACACACCCATACAGTGCGCACCACCCCGTGATGTTTTTCTCACTCCTACTAGTGAAGGTAATGTAACACACACCCATACAGTGCGCACCACCCCGTGATGTTTTTCTCACTCCTACTAGTGAATGTAATGTAACACACACCCATGCAGTGCGCACCACCCCGTGATGTTTTTCTCAATCCTACTAGTGAATGTAATGTAACACACACCCATGCAGTGCGCACCGCCCCGTGATGTTTTTCTCACTCCTACTAGTGAATGTAATGTAACACACACCCATACAGTGCGCACCACCCCGTGATGTTTTTCTCACTCCTACTAGTGAATGTAATGTAACACACACCCATGCAGTGCGCACCACCCCGTGATGTTTTTCTCAATCCTACTAGTGAATGTAATGTAACACACACCCATACATTGTGCACCGCCCCGTGATGTTTTTCTCACTCCTACTAATGAATGTAATGTAACACACACCCATACAATGCGCACCGCCCCGTGATGTTTTTCTCACTCCTACTAGTGAATGTAATGTAACACACACCCATACAATGTGCACCGCCCCGTGATGTTTTTCTCACTCCTACTAGTGAATGTAATGTAACACACACCCATACAGTGCGCACCACCCCGTGATGTTTTTCTCACTCCTACTAGTGAATGTAATGTAACACACACCCATACAGTGCGCACCACCCCGTGATGTTTTTCTCACTCCTACTAGTGAATGTAATGTAACACACACCCATACAATGCGCACCGCCCCGTGATGTTTTTCTCACTCCTACTAGTGAATGTAATGTAACACACACCCATACAGTGCGCACCACCCCGTGATGTTTTTCTCACTCCTACTAGTGAATGTAATGTAACACACACCCATGCAGTGCGCACCACCCCGTGATGTTTTTCTCAATCCTACTAGTGAATGTAATGTAACACACACCCATACATTGTGCACCGCCCCGTGATGTTTTTCTCACTCCTACTAATGAATGTAATGTAACACACACCCATACAATGCGCACCGCCCCGTGATGTTTTTCTCACTCCTACTAGTGAATGTAATGTAACACACACCCATACAATGTGCACCGCCCCGTGATGTTTTTCTCACTCCTACTAGTGAATCTAATGTAACACACACCCATACAGTGCGCACCACCCCGTGATGTTTTTCTCACTCCTACTAGTGAATGTAATGTAACACACACCCATACAGTGCGCACCACCCCGTGATGTTTTTCTCACTCCTACTAGTGAAGGTAATGTAACACACACCCATACAGTGCGCACCACCCCGTGATGTTTTTCTCACTCCTACTAGTGAATGTAATGTAACACACACCCATGCAGTGCGCACCACCCCGTGATGTTTTTCTCAATCCTACTAGTGAATGTAATGTAACACACACCCATGCAGTGCGCACCGCCCCGTGATGTTTTTCTCACTCCTACTAGTGAATGTAATGTAACACACACCCATACAGTGCGCACCACCCCGTGATGTTTTTCTCACTCCTACTAGTGAATGTAATGTAACACACACCCATGCAGTGCGCACCACCCCGTGATGTTTTTCTCACTCCTACTAGTGAATGTAATGTAACACACACCCATACATTGCGCACCGCCCCGTGATGTTTTTCTCACTCCTACTAGTGAATGTAATGTAACACACACCCATACAATGCGCACCGCCCCGTGATGTTTTTCTCACTCCTACTAGTGAATGTAATGTAACACACACCCATACAGTGCGCACCACCCCGTGATGTTTTTCTCACTCCTACTAGTGAATGTAATGTAACACACACCCATGCAGTGCGCACCACCCCGTGATGTTTTTCTCAATCCTACTAGTGAATGTAATGTAACACACACCCATACATTGTGCACCGCCCCGTGATGTTTTTCTCACTCCTACTAATGAATGTAATGTAACACACACCCATACAATGCGCACCGCCCCGTGATGTTTTTCTCACTCCTACTAGTGAATGTAATGTAACACACACCCATACAATGTGCACCGCCCCGTGATGTTTTTCTCACTCCTACTAGTGAATCTAATGTAACACACACCCATACAGTGCGCACCACCCCGTGATGTTTTTCTCACTCCTACTAGTGAATGTAATGTAACACACACCCATACAGTGCGCACCACCCCGTGATGTTTTTCTCACTCCTACTAGTGAAGGTAATGTAACACACACCCATACAGTGCGCACCACCCCGTGATGTTTTTCTCACTCCTACTAGTGAATGTAATGTAACACACACCCATGCAGTGCGCACCACCCCGTGATGTTTTTCTCAATCCTACTAGTGAATGTAATGTAACACACACCCATGCAGTGCGCACCGCCCCGTGATGTTTTTCTCACTCCTACTAGTGAATGTAATGTAACACACACCCATACAGTGCGCACCACCCCGTGATGTTTTTCTCACTCCTACTAGTGAATGTAATGTAACACACACCCATGCAGTGCGCACCACCCCGTGATGTTTTTCTCAATCCTACTAGTGAATGTAATGTAACACACACCCATACATTGTGCACCGCCCCGTGATGTTTTTCTCACTCCTACTAATGAATGTAATGTAACACACACCCATACAATGCGCACCGCCCCGTGATGTTTTTCTCACTCCTACTAGTGAATGTAATGTAACACACACCCATACAATGTGCACCGCCCCGTGATGTTTTTCTCACTCCTACTAGTGAATGTAATGTAACACACACCCATACAGTGCGCACCACCCCGTGATGTTTTTCTCACTCCTACTAGTGAATGTAATGTAACACACACCCATACAGTGCGCACCACCCCGTGATGTTTTTCTCACTCCTACTAGTGAATGTAATGTAACACACACCCATACAATGCGCACCGCCCCGTGATGTTTTTCTCACTCCTACTAGTGAATGTAATGTAACACACACCCATACAGTGCGCACCACCCCGTGATGTTTTTCTCACTCCTACTAGTGAATGTAATGTAACACACACCCATGCAGTGCGCACCACCCCGTGATGTTTTTCTCAATCCTACTAGTGAATGTAATGTAACACACACCCATACATTGTGCACCGCCCCGTGATGTTTTTCTCACTCCTACTAATGAATGTAATGTAACACACACCCATACAATGCGCACCGCCCCGTGATGTTTTTCTCACTCCTACTAGTGAATGTAATGTAACACACACCCATACAATGTGCACCGCCCCGTGATGTTTTTCTCACTCCTACTAGTGAATCTAATGTAACACACACCCATACAGTGCGCACCACCCCGTGATGTTTTTCTCACTCCTACTAGTGAATGTAATGTAACACACACCCATACAGTGCGCACCACCCCGTGATGTTTTTCTCACTCCTACTAGTGAAGGTAATGTAACACACACCCATACAGTGCGCACCACCCCGTGATGTTTTTCTCACTCCTACTAGTGAATGTAATGTAACACACACCCATGCAGTGCGCACCACCCCGTGATGTTTTTCTCAATCCTACTAGTGAATGTAATGTAACACACACCCATGCAGTGCGCACCGCCCCGTGATGTTTTTCTCACTCCTACTAGTGAATGTAATGTAACACACACCCATACAGTGCGCACCACCCCGTGATGTTTTTCTCACTCCTACTAGTGAATGTAATGTAACACACACCCATGCAGTGCGCACCACCCCGTGATGTTTTTCTCAATCCTACTAGTGAATGTAATGTAACACACACCCATACATTGTGCACCGCCCCGTGATGTTTTTCTCACTCCTACTAATGAATGTAATGTAACACACACCCATACAATGCGCACCGCCCCGTGATGTTTTTCTCACTCCTACTAGTGAATGTAATGTAACACACACCCATACAATGTGCACCGCCCCGTGATGTTTTTCTCACTCCTACTAGTGAATCTAATGTAACACACACCCATACAGTGCGCACCACCCCGTGATGTTTTTCTCACTCCTACTAGTGAATGTAATGTAACACACACCCATACAGTGCGCACCACCCCGTGATGTTTTTCTCACTCCTACTAGTGAAGGTAATGTAACACACACCCATACAGTGCGCACCACCCCGTGATGTTTTTCTCACTCCTACTAGTGAATGTAATGTAACACACACCCATGCAGTGCGCACCACCCCGTGATGTTTTTCTCAATCCTACTAGTGAATGTAATGTAACACACACCCATGCAGTGCGCACCACCCCGTGATGTTTTTCTCACTCCTACTAGTGAATGTAATGTAACACACACCCATGCAATGCGCACCACCCCGTGATATTTTTCTCACTCCTACTAGTGAATGTAATGTAACACACACCCATGCAATGCGCACCACCCCGTGATGTTTTTCTCACTCCTACTAGTGAATGTAATGTAACACACACCCATGCAATGCGCACCACCCCGTGATGTTTTTCTCACTCCTACTAGTGAATGTAATGTAACACACACCCATGCAATGCGCACCACCCCGTGATGTTTTTCTCACTCCTACTAGTGAATGTAATGTAACACACACCCATGCAATGCGCACCACCCCGTGATGTTTTTCTCACTCCTTCTAGTGAATGTAATGTAAAACACACCCATGCAATGCGCACCACCCCGTGATGTTTTTCTCACTCCTGCTAGTGAATGTAATGTAACACACACCCATGCAATGCGCACCACCCCGTGATGTTTTTCTCACTCCTGCTAGTGAATGTAATGTAACACACACCCATGCAATGCGCACCACCCCGTGATGTTTTTTTCACTCCTACTAGTGAATGTAATGTAACACACACCCATGCAATGCGCACCACCCCGTGATGTTTTTCTCACTCCTACTAGTGAATGTAATGTAACACACACCCATGCAATGCGCACCACCCCGTGATGTTTTCCTCACTCCGACTAGTGAATGTAATGTAACACACACCCATACAATGCGCACCACACCGTGATGTTTTTCTCACTCCTACTAGTGAATGTAATGTAACACACACCCATGCAATGCGCACCACCCCGTGATGTTTTTCTCACTCCTAAAAGTGAATCTAATGTAACACACACCCATACAATGCGCACCACCCCGTGATGTTTTTCTCACTCCTACTAGTGAATGTAATGTAACACACACTCATGCAATGCGCACCACCCCGTGATGTTTTTCTCACTCCTACTAGTGAATGTAATGTAACACACACCCATACAATGCGCACCGCCCCGTGATGTTTTTCTCACTCCTACTAGTGAATCTAATGTAACACACACCCATACAATGCGCACCACCCCGTGATGTTTTTCTCACTCCTACTAGTGAATCTAATGTAACACACACCCTTACAATGCGCACCACCCCGTGATGTTTTCCTCACTCCTACTAGTGAATCTAATGTAACACACACCCATACAATGCGCACCGCCCCGTGATGTTTTTCTCACTCCTACTAGTGAATCTAATGTAACACACACCCATACAATGCGCACCACCCCGTGATGTTTTCCTCACTCCTACTAGTGAATCTAATGTAACACACAAGCATACAATGCGCACCGCCCCGTGATGTTTTCCTCACTCCTACTAGTGAATGTAATGTAACACACACCCATACATTGCGCACCGCCCCGTGATGTTTTTCTCACTCCTACTAGTGAATGTAATGTAACACACACCCATACAATGCGCACCGCCCCGTGATGTTTTTCTCACTCCTACTAGTGAATCTAATGTAACACACACCCATACAGTGCGCACCACCCCGTGATGTTTTTCTCACTCCTACTAGTGAATGTAATGTAACACACACCCATACAGTGCGCACCACCCCGTGATGTTTTTCTCACTCCTAATAGTGAATGTAATGTAACACACACCCATACAGTGCGCACCACCCCGTGATGTTTTTCTCACTCCTACTAGTGAATGTAATGTAACACACACCCATGCAGTGCGCACCACCCCGTGATGTTTTTCTCACTCCTACTAGTGAATGTAATGTAACACACACCCATACATTGCGCAACGCCCCGTGATGTTTTTCTCACTCCTACTAATGAATGTAATGTAACACACACCCATACAATGCGCACCGCCCCGTGATGTTTTTCTCACTCCTACTAGTGAATGTAATGTAACACACACCCATACAATGCGCACCGCCCCGTGATGTTTTTCTCACTCCTACTAGTGAATCTAATGTAACACACACCTATACAGTGCGCACCACCCCGTGATGTTTTTCTCACTCCTACTAGTGAATGTAATGTAACACACACCCATACAATGCACACCGCCCCGTGATGTTTTTCTCACTCCTACTAGTGAATCTAATGTAACACACACCCATACAGTGCGCACCACCCCGTGATGTTTTTCTCACTCCTACTAGTGAATGAAATGTAACACACACCCATACAATGCGCACCACCCCACGATGTTTTTCAGAAACCTATCCTACATTGCCACTGCATGTTCCCTGACCTCCACATGCTGAACACACAGCGGTGCTTTTCTCCATCCTACATTGCCACTCACTTCCTATCCTAATTCAGAACCTCCGATTCACACCACCGCGTGATGTTTTTCTCACTCGTACTAGTGAATGTAATGTAACACACACCCATACAATGCGCACCACAACGCGATGTTTTTCAGAAACCTATCCTACATTGCCACTGCATGTTCCCTGCCGTCCCCATGCTGACCACCCCGCGGTGCTTTTCTCCATCCTACATTGCCACTCACTGCCTATCCTAATTCAGACCCTCCGATTCACACCACCCCGTGATGTTTTTCTCACTCCTACTAGTGAATGTAATGTAACACACACCCATCCAATGCGCACCACCCCGTGATGATTTTCTCACTCCTACTAGTGGATGTAATGTAACACACACCCATACAATGTGCACCACCCCGTGATGTTTTTCTCACTCGTACTAGTGAATGTAATGTAACACACACCCATACAATGCGCACCGCCCCGTGATGTTTTTCTCACTCCTACTAGTGAATGTAATGTAACACACACCCATACAATGCGCACCAACCCACGATATTTATCAGAAACCTATCCTACATTGCCACTGCATGTTCCCTGACCTCCCCATGCTGACCACCCCGCGGTGCTTTTCTCCATCCTACATTGCCACTCACTGCCTATCCTAATTCAGACACTCCGATTCACACCACGCCGTGATGTTTTTCTCACTCCTACTAGTGAATGTAATGTAACACACACCCATACAATGCGCACCACCCCGTGATGTTTTTCAGAAAACTATCCTACATTGCCACTGCATGTTCCCTTACCTCCACATGCTGACCACCCCGCGGTGCTTTTCTCCATCCTACATTGCCACACACTGCCTATCCTAATTCAGACCCTCCGATTCACACCACCACGTGATGTTTTTCTCACTCCTACTAGTGAATGAAATGTAACACACACCCATACAATGCGCACCACCCCGTGATGTTTTTCTCACTCCTACTAGTGAATGTAATGTAACACACACCCATACAATGCGCACCACCCCGCGGTGTTTTTCAGAAACCTATCCTACTTTGCCACTGCATGTTCCCTGACCTCCCCATGATGACCACCCCGCGGTGCTTTTCTCCATCCTACATTGCCACTCACTTCCTATCCTAATTCAGACGCTCCGATTCACACCACCCCGTGATGTTTTTCTCACTCCTACTAGTGAATGAAATGTAACACACACCCATACAATGCGCACCACCCCACGATGTTTTTCAGAAACCTATCCTACAGTGCCACTGCATGTTCCCTGACCTCCACATGCTGAACACACAGCGGTGCTTTTCTCCATCCTACATTGCCACTCACTTCCTATCCTAATTCAGAACCTCCGATTCACAGCACCGCGTGATGTTTTTCTCACTCGTACTAGTGAATGTAATGTAACACACACCCATACAATGCGCACCACAACGCGATGTTTTTCAGAAACCTATCCTACATTGCCACTGCATGTTCCCTGCCGTCCCCATGCTGACCACCCCGCGGTGCTTTTCTCCATCCTACATTGCCACTCACTGCCTATCCTAATTCAGACCCTCCGATTCACACCACCCCGTGATGTTTTTCTCACTCCTACTAGTGAATGTAATGTAACACACACCCATCCAATGCGCACCACCCCGTGATGATTTTCTCACTCCTACTAGTGGATGTAATGTAACACACACCCATACATTGTGCACCACCCCGTGATGTTTTTCTCACTCGTACTAGTGAATGTAATGTAACACACACCCATACAATGCACACCGCCCCGTGATGTTTTTCTCACTCCTACTAGTGAATGTAATGTAACACACACCCATACAATGCGCACCAACCCACGATATTTATCAGAAACCTATCCTACATTGCCACTGCATGTTCCCTGACCTCCCCATGCTGACCACCCCGCGGTGCTTTTCTCCATCCTACATTGCCACTCACTGCCTATCCTAATTCAGACCCTCCGATTCACACCACCCCGTGATGTTTTGCTCACTCCTACTAGTGAATGTAATGTAACACACACCCATCCAATGCGCACCACCCCGTCATGATTTTCTCACTCCTACTAGTGGATGTAAAGTAACACACACCCATACAATGCGCACCACCCCGTGATGTTTTTCTCACTCGTACTAGTGAATGTAATGTAACACACACCCATACAATGCGCACCGCCCCGTGATGTTTTTCTCACTCCTACTAGTGAATGTAATGTAACACACACCCATACAATGCGCAACACCCCGCGATGTTTTTCAGAAACCTATCCTGCATTGCCACTGCATGTTCCCTGACCTCCCCATGCTGACCACCCCGCGGTGCTTTTCTCCATCCTACATTGCCACTCACTGCCTATCCTAATTCAGACCGTCCGATTCACACCACCCCGTGATGTTTTTCTCACTCCTACTAGTGAACGTAATGTAACACACACCCATACAATGCGCACCACCCCGTGATGTTTTTCTCACTCCTACTAGTGAATGTAATGTAACACACACCCATACAATGCGCACCACCCTGCGATGTTTTTCAGAAACCTATCCTACATTGCCACTGCATGTTCCCTGACCTCCCCATGCTGACCACCCCGCGGTGCTTTTCTCCATCCTACATTGCCACTCACTGCCTATCCTAATTCAGACCCTCCGATTCACACCACCCCGTGATGTTTTTCTCACTCCTACTAGTGAATGTAATGTAACACACACACATACAATGCGCACACCCCACGATGTTTTTCAGAAACCTATCCTACATTGCCACTGCATGTTCCCTGACCTCCCCATGCTGACCACCCCGCAGTGCTTTTCTACATCCTACATTGCCACTCACTGCCTATCCTAATTCAGACCCTCCGATTCACACCACCGCGTGATGTTTTTCTCACTCCTACTAGTGAATGTAATGTAACACACACGCATACAATGCTCACCACCCAGCGATGTTTTTTAGAAACCTATCCTACATTTTCATTGCATGTACCCTGACGTCCCCATGCTGACCACCCCACGGTGCTTTTCTCCATCCTACATTGCCACTCACTGCCTATCCTAATTCAGACCCTCCGATTCACACCACCCCGTGATGTTTTTCTCACTCCTACTAGTGAATGTAATGTAACACACACCCATCCAATGCGCACCACCCCGTGATGTTTTTCTCACTCCTACTAGTGAATGTAATGTAACACACATCCATACAATGCACACCACCCCGCGATGTTTTTCAGAAACCTATCCTACATTGCCACTGCATGTTCCGTGACCTCCCCATGCTGACCACACCGCGGTGCTTTTCTCCATCCTACATTGCCACTCACTGCTTATCCTAATTCAGACCCTCCGATTCACACCACCCCGTGATGTTTTTCTCACTCCTACTAGTGAATGTAATGTAACATACACCCATACAATGGGCACCACCCTGTGATGTTTTTCTCACTCGTACTAGTGAATGTAATGTAACACACCCCCATACAATGCGCACCGCCCCGTGATGTTTTTCTCACTCCTACTAGTGAATGTAATGTAACACACACCCATACAATGCGCACCATCCCACGATGTTTATCAGAAACCTATCCTACTTTGCCACTGCATGTTCCCTGACCTCCCCATGCTGACCACCCCGCGGTGCTTTTCTCCATCCTACATTGCCACTCACTGCTTATCCTAATTCAGACCCTCCGATTCACACCACCCCGTGATGTTTTGCTCACTCCTACTAGTGAATGTAATGTAACACACACCCATACAATGCGCACCACCCCGTGATGTTTTTCTCACTCGTACTAGTGAATGTAATGTAACACACACCCATACAATGCGCACCACCCCGCGATGTTTTTCAGACACCTATCTTACATTGCCACTGCATGTTCCCTGAACTCCCCATGCTGATCACACCGCGGTGCTTTTCTCCATCCTACATTGCCACTCACTGCCTATCGTAATTCAGATCCTCCGATTCACATCACCCCGTGATGTTTTTCTCACTCCTACTAGTGAATGTAATGTAACACACACCCATACAATGCGCACCACCCCGCGATGTTTTTCAGAAACCTATCCTACATTGCCACTGCATGTTAACTGACCTCCCCATGCTCACCACCCCGCGGTGCTTTTCTCAATCCTACATTGCCACTCACTGCCTATCCTATTTCAGACCCTCCGATTCACACCACGCCGTGATGTTTTTCTCACTCCTACTAGTGAATGTAATGTAACACACACCCATACAATGCACACCACCCCGTGATGTTTTTCAGAAAACTATCCTACATTGCCACTGCATGTTCCCTTACCTCCACATGCTGACCACCCCGCTGTGCTTTTCTCCATCCTACATTGCCACTCACTGCCTATCCTAATTCAGACCCTCCGATTCACACCACCACGTGATGTTTTTCTCACTCCTACTAGTGAATGAAATGTAACACACACCCATACAATGCGCACCACCCCACGATGTTTTTCAGAAACCTATCCTACATTGCCACTGCCTGTTCCCTGACCTCCACATGCTGACCACACAGCCGTGCTTTTCTCCATCCTACATTGCCACTCACTTTCTATCCTAATTCAGAACCTCCGATTCACACCACCGCGTGATGTTTTTCTCACTAGTACTAGTGAATGTAATGTAACACACACCCATACAATGTGCACCACCACGCGATGTTTTTCAGAAACCTATCTACATTGCCACTGCATGTTCCCTGCCGTCCCCATGCTGACCACCCCGCGGTGCTTTTCTCCATCCTACATTGCCACTCACTGCCTATCCTAATTCAGACCCTCCGATTCACACCACCCTGTGATGTTTTTCTCACTCCTACTAGTGAATGTAATGTAACACACACCAATCCAATGCGCACCACCCCGTGATGATTTTCTCACTCCTACTAATGGATGTAATGTAACACACACCCATACAATGTGCACCACCCCGTGATGTTTTTCTCACTCGTACTAGTGAATGTAATGTAACACACACCCATAAAATGCGCACCGCCCCGTGATGTTTTTCTCACTCCTACTAGTGAATGTAATGTAACACACACCCATACAATGCGCACCAACCCACGATGTTTATCAGAAACCTATCCTATATTGCCACTGCATGTTCCCTGACCTCCCCATGCTGACCACCCCGCGGTGCTTTTCTCCATCCTACATTGCCACTCACTGCCTATCCTAATTCAGACCCTCCGATTCACACCACCCCGTGATGTTTTGCTCACTCCTACTAGTGAATGTAATGTAACACACACCCATCCAATGCGCACCACCCCGTGATGATTTTCTCACTCCTACTAGTGGATGTAATGTAACACACACCCATACAATGCGCACCACCCCGTGATGTTTTTCTCACTCGTACTAGTGAATGTAATGTAACACACACCCATACAATGCGCACCGCCCCGTGATGTTTTTCTCACTCCTACTAGTGAATGTAATGTAACACACACCCATACAATGCGCACCACCCCGCGATGTTTTTCAGAAACCTATCCTACATTGCCACTGCATGTTCCCTGACCTCCCCATGCTGACCACCCCGCGGTGCTTTTCTCCATCCTACATTGCCACTCACTGCCTATCCTAATTAGGACCGTCCGATTCACACCACCCCGTGATGTTTTTCTCACTCCTACTAGTGAACGTAATGTAACACACACCCATACAATGCGAACCACCCCGTAATGTTTTTCTCACTCGTATTAGTGAATGTAATGTAACACACAGCGATACAATGCTCTCCACGCCGAGATGTTTTTCTCACTCCTACTAGTGAATGTAATGTAACACACACCCATACAATGCGCACCACCCCGCGATGTTTTTCAGAAACCTATCCTACATTGCCACTGCATGTTCCCTGACCTCCCCATGCTGATCACACCGCGGTGCTTTTCTCCATCCTACATTGCCACTCACTGGCTATCCTAATTCAGATCCTCCGATTCACACCAACCCGTGATGTTTTTCTCACTCCTACTAGTGAATGTAAAGTAACACACACCCATACAATGCGCACCACCCCGCGATGTTTTTCAGAAACCTATCCTACATTGCCACTGCATGTTCCCTGACCTCCCCATGCTCACCACCCCGCGGTGCTTTTCTCCATCCTACATTGCCACTCACTGCCTATCCTAATTCAGACCCTCCGATTCACACCACCCCGTGATGTTTTTCTCACTCCTACTAGTGAATGTAATGTAACACACACCCATACAATGCGCCCCACCCCGTGATGTTTTTCTCACTCCTACTAGTGAATGTAATGTAACACACAACCATACAATGCGCACCACCCCGCGATGCTTTTCAGAAACCTATCTTACATTGCCACTGCATGTTCCCTGACCTCCCATGCTGACCACGCCACGGTGCTTTTCTCCATCCTACAAGGCCACTCCCTGCTTATCCTAATTCAGACCCTACGATTCACACCACCCCGTGATGTTTTTCTCACTGCTAATAGTGAATGTAATGTAACACACACCCATACAATGCGCACTACCCCGTGATGTTTTTCTCACTCCTACTAGTGAATGTAATGTAACACACATCCATACAATGCGCACCACCCCGTGATGTTTTTCTCACTCCTACTAGTGAATGTAATGTAACACACACCCATCCAATGCGCACCACCCCGTGATGATTTTCTCACTCCTACCAGTGGATGTAATGTAACACACACCCATACAATGCGCACCACCCCGTGATGTTTCTCTCACTCCTACTAGTGAATGTAATGTAACACACACCCATACAATGCGCACCATCCCACGATGTTTATCAGAAACCTATCCTACTTTGCCACTGCATGTTCCCTGACCTCCCCATGCTGACCACCCCGCGGTGCTTTTCTCCATCCTACATTGCCACTCACTGCCTATCTTAATTCAGAACCTCCGATTCACCCCAACCCGTGATGTTTTGCTCACTCCTACTAGTGAATGTAATGTAACACACACCCATACAATGCGCACCACCCCGTGATGTTTTTCTCACTCCTACTAGTGAATGTAATGTAACACACACCCATACAATGCGCACCACCCCGCGATGTTTTTCAGAAACCTATCCTACATTGCCACTGCATGTTCCCTGACCTCCCCATGCTGACCACCCCGCGGTGCTTTTCTCCATCCTATATTGCCAATCACTGAATATCCTAATTCAGACCGTCCGATTCACACCACCCCGTGATGTTTTTCTCACTCCTACTAGTAAACGTAATGTAACACACACCCATACAATGTGCACCACCCCGTGATGTTTTTCTCTCTCGTACTAGTGAATGTAATGTAACACACACCGATACAATGCGCACAACCCCGAGATGTTTTTCTCACCCCTACTAGTGAATGTAATGTAACACACACCCATACAATGCGCACCACCCCGCGATGTTTTTCAGAAACCTATCCTACATTGCCACTGCATGTTCCCTGACCTCCCCATGCTCACCACCCCACGGTGCTTTTCTCCATCCTACATTGCCACTCACTGCCTATCCTATTTCAGACCCTCCGATTCACACCACGCCGTGATGTTTTTCTCACTCCTACTAGTGAATGTAATGTAACAAACACCCATACAATGCGCACCACCCCGTGATGTTTTTCAGAAAACTATCCTACATTGCCACTGCATGTTCCCTTACCTCCACATGCTGACCACCCCGCGGTGCTTTTCTCCATCCTACATTGCCACTCACTGCCTATCCTAATTCAGACCCTCCGATTCACACCACCACGTGATGTTTTTCTCACTCTTACTAGTGAATGAAATGTAACACACACCCATACAATGCGCACCACCCCGTGATGTTTTTCTCACTCCTACTAGTGAATGTAATGTAACACACACCCATACAATGCGCACCACCCCGCGATGTTTTTCAGAAACCTATCGTACTTTGCCACTGCATGTTCCCTGACCTCCCCATGATGACCACCCCGCGGTGCTTTTCTCCATCCTACATTGCCACTCACTTCCTATCCTAATTCAGACGCTCCGATTCACACCACCCCGTGATGTTTTTCTCACTCCTACTAGTGAATGAAATGTAACACACACCCATACAATGCGCACCACCCCACGATGTTTTTCAGAAACCTATCCTACATTGCCACTGCATGTTCCCTGACCTCCACATGCTGAACACACAGCGGTGCTTTTCTCCATCCTACATTGCCACTCACTTCCTATCCTAATTCAGAACCTCCGATTCACACCACCGCGTGATGTTTTTCTCACTCGTACTAGTGAATGTAATGTAACACACACCCATACAATGCGCACCACAACGCGATGTTTTTCAGAAACCTATCCTACATTGCCACTGCATGTTCCCTGCCGTCCCCATGCTGACCACCCCGCGGTGCTTTTCTCCATCCTACATTGCCACTCACTGCCTATCCTAATTCAGACCCTCCGATTCACACCACCCCGTGATGTTTTTCTCACTCCTACTAGTGAATGTAATGTAACACACACCCATTCAATGCGCACCACCCCGTGATGATTTTCTCACTCCTACTAGTGGATGTAATGTAACACACACCCATACAATGTGCACCACCCCGTGATGTTTTTCTCACTCGTACTAGTGAATGTAATGTAACACACACCCATACAATGCGCACCGCCCCGTGATGTTTTTCTCACTCCTACTAGTGAATGTAATGTAACACACACCCATACAATGCGCACCAACCCACGATATTTATCAGAAACCTATCCTACATTGCCACTGCATGTTCCCTGACCTCCCCATGCTGACCACCCCGCGGTGCTTTTCTCCATCCTACATTGCCACTCACTGCCTATCCTAATTCAGACACTCCGATTCACACCACGCCGTGATGTTTTTCTCACTCCTACTAGTGAATGTAATGTAACACACACCCATACAATGCGCACCACCCCGTGATGTTTTTCAGAAAACTATCCTACATTGCCACTGCATGTTCCCTTACCTCCACATGCTGACCACCCCGCGGTGCTTTTCTCCATCCTACATTGCCACTCACTGCCTATCCTAATTCAGACCCTCCGATTCACACCACCACGTGATGTTTTTCTCACTCCTACTAGTGAATGAAATGTAACACACACCCATACAATGCGCACCACCCCGTGATGTTTTTCTCACTCCTACTAGTGAATGTAATGTAACACACACCCATACAATGCGCACCACCCCGCGATGTTTTTCAGAAACCTATCCTACTTTGCCACTGCATGTTCCCTGACCTTCCCATGATGACCACCCCGCGGTGCTTTTCTCCATCCTACATTGCCACTCACTTCCTATCCTAATTCAGACGCTCCGATTCACACCACCCCGTGATGTTTTTCTCACTCCTACTAGTGAATGAAATGTAACACACACCCATACAATGCGCACCACCCCACGATGTTTTTCAGAAACCTATCCTACAGTGCCACTGCATGTTCCCTGACCTCCACATGCTGAACACACAGCGGTGCTTTTCTCCATCCTACATTGCCACTCACTTCCTATCCTAATTCAGAACCTCCGATTCACACCACCGCGTGATGTTTTTCTCACTCGTACTAGTGAATGTAATGTAACACACACCCATACAATGCGCACCACAACGCGATGTTTTTCAGAAACCTATCCTACATTGCCACTGCATGTTCCCTGCCGTCCCCATGCTGACCACCCCGCGGTGCTTTTCTCCATCCTACATTGCCACTCACTGCCTATCCTAATTCAGACCCTCCGATTCACACCACCCCGTGATGTTTTTCTCACTCCTACTAGTGAATGTAATGTAACACACACCCATCCAATGCGCACCACCCCGTGATGATTTTCTCACTCCTACTAGTGGATGTAATGTAACACACACCCATACAATGTGCACCACCCCGTGATGTTTTTCTCACTCGTACTAGTGAATGTAATGTAACACACACCCATACAATGCGCACCGCCCCGTGATGTTTTTCTCACTCCTACTAGTGAATGTAATGTAACACACACCCATACAATGCGCACCAACCCACGATATTTATCAGAAACCTATCCTACATTGCCACTGCATGTTCCCTGACCTCCCCATGCTGACCACCCCGCGGT
Organism: Cavia porcellus; assembly: GCF_034190915.1. Classification (NCBI taxonomy): domain Eukaryota; kingdom Metazoa; phylum Chordata; class Mammalia; order Rodentia; family Caviidae; genus Cavia; species Cavia porcellus. The sequence continues at coordinate 19,865 of NW_026948023.1, forward strand.
GCTTTTCTCCATCCTACATTGCCACTCACTGCCTATCCTAATTCAGACCCTCCGATTCACACCACCCCGTGATGTTTTGCTCACTCCTACTAGTGAATGTAATGTAACACACACCCATCCAATGCGCACCACCCCGTGATGATTTTCTCACTCCTACTAGTGGATGTAAAGTAACACACACCCATACAATGCGCACCACCCCGTGATGTTTTTCTCACTCGTACTAGTGAATGTAATGTAACACACACCCATACAATGCGCACCGCCCCGTGATGTTTTTCTCACTCCTACTAGTGAATGTAATGTAACACACACCCATACAATGCGCACCACCCCGCGATGTTTTTCAGAAACCTATCCTGCATTGCCACTGCATGTTCCCTGACCTCCCCATGCTGACCACCCCGCGGTGCTTTTCTCCATCCTACATTGCCACTCACTGCCTATCCTAATTCAGACCGTCCGATTCACACCACCCCGTGATGTTTTTCTCACTCCTACTAGTGAACGTAATGTAACACACACCCATACAATGCGCACCACCCCGTAATGTTTTTCTCACTCGTATTAGTGAATGTAATGTAACACACAGCGATACAATGCGCTCCACGCCGAGATGTTTTTCTCACTCCTACTAGTGAATGTAATGTAACACACACCCATACAATGCGCACCACCCCGCGATGTTTTTCAGAAACCTATCCTAAATTGCCACTGCATGTTCCCTGACCTCCCCATGCTGATCACACCGCGGTGCTTTTCTCCATCCTACATTGCCACTCACTGGCTATCCTAATTCAGATCCTCCGATTCACACCACCCCGTGATGTTTTTCTCACTCCTACTAGTGAATGTAAAGTAACACACACCCATACAATGCGCACCACCCCGCAATGTTTTTCAGAAACCTATCCTACATTGCCACTGCATGTTCCCTGACCTCCCCATGCTCACCACCCCGCGGTGCTTTTCTCCATCCTACATTGCCACTCACTGCCTATCCTAATTCAGACCCTCCGATTCACACCAACCCGTGATGATTTTCTCACTCCTACTAGTGAATGTAATGTAACACACACCCATACAATGCGCCCCACCCCGTGATGTTTTTCTCACTCCTACTAGTGAATGTAATGTAACACACAACCATACAATGCGCACCACCCCGCGATGCTTTTCAGAAACCTATCTTACATTGCCACTGCATGTTCCCTGACCTCCCATGCTGACCACCCCGCGGTGCTTTTCTCCATCCTACAAGGCCACTCACTGCCTATCCTAATTCAGACCCTACGATTCACACCACCCCCTGATGTTTTTCTCACTGCTAATAGTGATTGTAATGTAACACACACCCATACAATGCGCACCACCCCGTGATGTTTTTCTCACTCCTACTAGTGAATGTAATGTAACACACACCCATACAATGCGCACCACCCGGTGATGTTTTTCTCACTCCTACTAGTGAATGTAATGTAACACACACCCATGCAATGCGCACCACCCCGTGATGTTTTTCTCACTCCTACTTGTGAATGTAATGTAACACACACCCATACAATGCGCACCACCCCGCGATGTTTTTCAGAAACCTATCCTACATTGCCACTGCATGTTCCCTGACCTCCCCATGCTGACCACCCCGCGGTGCTTTTCTCCATCCTACATTGCCACTCACTGCCTATCCTAATTCAGAACCTCCGATTCACACCACCCCGTGATGTTTTTCTCACTCCTACTTGTGAATGTAATGTAACACACAAACATACAATGTGCACCACCCCACGATGTTTTTCAGAAACCTATCCTACATTGCCACTGCATGTTCCCTGACCTCCACATGCTGACCACCCCGCGGTGCTTTTCTACATCCTACATTGCCACTCACTGCCTATCCTAATTCAGACCCTCCGATTCACACAACCGCGTGATGTTTTTCTCACTCCTACTAGTGAATGTAATGTAACACACACCCATACAATGCTCACCACCCCGCGATGTTTTTCAGAAACCTATCCTACATTTTCACTGCATGTACCCTGACCTCCCCGTGCTGACCACCCCACGGTGCTTTTCTCCATCCTACATTGCCACTCACTGCCTATCCTAATTCAGACCCTCCGATTCACACCACCCCGTGATGTTTTTCTCACTCCTACTATTGAATGTAATGTAACACACACCCATCCAATGCGCACCACCCCGTGATGATTTTCTCACTCCTACTAGTGGATGTAATGTAACACACACCCATACAATGCGCACCGCCCCGTGATGTTTTTCTCACTCCTACTAGTGAATGTAATGTAACACACACCCATACAATGCGCACCATCCCACGATGTTTATCAGAAACCTATCCTACTTTGCCACTGCATGTTCCCTGACATCCCCATGCTGACCACCCCGCGGTGCTTTTGTCCATCCTACATTTCCACTCACTGCCTCTCTTAATTCAGAAACTCCGATTCACACCACCCCGTGATGTTTTGCTCACTCCTACTAGTGAATGTAATGTAACACACACCCATACAATGCGTACCACCCCGTGATGTTTTTCTCACTCCTACTAGTGAATGTAATGTAACACACACCCGTACAATGCGCACCACCCCGCGATGTTTTTCAGAACCCTATCCTACATTGCCACTGCATGTTCCCTGACCTCCCCAAGCTGACCACCCCGCGGTGCTTTTCTCCATCCTATATTGCCAATCACTGCCTATCCTAATTCAGACCGTCCGATTCACGCCACCCCGTGATGTTTTTCTCACTCCTACTATTAAACGTAATGTAACACACACCCATACAATGTGCACCACCCCGTGATGTTTTTCTCACTCGTACTAGTGAATGTAATGTAACACACACCGATACAATGCGCACCACCCCGAGATGTTTTTCTCACCCCTACTAGTGAATGTAATGTAACACACACCCATACAATGCGCACCACCCCGCGATATTTTTCAGAAACCTATCCTACATTGCCACTGCATGTTCCCTGACCTCCCCATGCTGATCAAACCGCGGTGCTTTTCTCCATCCTACATTGCCACTCACTGGCTATCCTAATTCAGATCCTCCGATTCACACCACCCCGTGATGTTTTTCTCACTCCTACTAGTGAATGTAATGTAACACACACCCATCCAATGCGCACCACCCCGTGATGATTTTCTCACTCCTACTAGTGGATGTAATGTAACACACACCCATACAATGCGCACCACCCCGTGATGTTTTTCTCACCCCTACTAGTGAATGTAATGTAACACACATCCATACAATGCACACCACCTCGCGATGTTTTTCAGAAACCTATCCTACATTGCTACTGCATGTTCCCTGACCTCCCCATGCTGACCACACCGCGGTGCTTTTCTCCATCCTACATTGCCACTCACTGCCTATCTTAATTCAGTCCCTCCGATTCACACCACCGCGTGATGTTTTTCTCACTCCTACTAGTGAATGTAATGTAAAACACACTAATACAATGCTCACCACCCCGCGATGTTTTTCAGAAACCTATCCTACATTTTCACTGCATGTTCCCTGACCTCCCCATGCTGACCACCCCACGGTGCTTTTCTCCATCCTACATTGCCACTCACTGCCTATCCTAATTCAGACCCTCCGATTCACACCACCCCGTGATGTTTTTCTCACTCCTACTAGTGAATGTAATTTAACACACACCCATACAATGCGCACCACCCCGTGATGTTTTTCTCACTCCTACTAGTGAATGTAATGTAACACACACCCATACAATGCGCACCACCCCGCGATGTTTTTCAGAAACCTATCCTACATTGCCACTGCATGTTCCCTGACCTCCCCATGCTGACCACCCCGCGGTGCTTTTCTCCATCCTACATTGCCACTCACTGCCTATCCTAATTCAGACCCTCCGATTCACACCACCCCGTGATGTTTTTCTCACTCCTACTAGTGAATGTAATGTAACACACACACATACAATGCGCACCACCCCACGATGTTTTTCAGAAACCTATCCTACATTGCCACTGCATGTTCCCTGACCTCCACACGCTGACCACCCCGCGGTGCTTTTCTACATCCTACATTGCCACTCACTGCCTATCCTAATTCAGACCCTCCGATTCACACCACCGCGTGATGTTTTTCTCACTCCTACTAGTGAATGTAATGTAACACACACCCATAAATGCTCACCACCCCGCGATGTTTTTCGGAAACCTATCCTACATTTTCACTGTATGTTCCCAGACCTCCCCATGCTGACCACCCCACGGTGCTTTTCTCCATCGTACATTGCCACTCACTGCCTATCCTAATTCAGACCCTCCGATTCACACCACCCCGTGATGTTTTTCTCTCTCCTACTAGTGAATGTAATGTAACACACACCCATCCAATGCGCACCACCCCGTGATGATTTTCTCCCTCCTACTAGTGGATGTAATGTAACACACACCCATACAATGCGCACCACCCCGTGATGTTTTTCTCACTCCTACTAGTGAATGTAATGTAACACACATCCATACAATGCGCACCACCCTGTGATGTTTTTCTCACTCCTACTAGTGAATGTAATGTAACACACACCCATCCAATGCGCACCACCCCGTGATGATTTTCTCACTCCTACTAGTGGATGTAATGTAACACACACCCATACAATGCGCACCACCCCGTGATATTTTTCTCACTCCTACTAGTGAATGTAATGTAACACACACCCATACAATGCGCACCATCCCACGACGTTTATCAGAAACCTATCCTACTTTGCCACTGCATGTTCCCTGACCTCCCCATGCTGACCACCCCGCGGTGCTTTTCTCCATCCTACATTGCCACTCACTGCCTATCTTAATTCAGAACCTCCGATTCACCCCACCCCGTGATGTTTTGCTCACTCCTACTCGTGAATGTAATGTAACACACACCCATACAATGCGCACCACCCCGTGATGTTTTTCTCACTCCTACTAGTGAATGTAATGTAACACACACCCATACAATGCGCACCACCCCGCGATGTTTTTCAGAAACCTATCCTACATTGCCACTGCATGTTCCCTGACCTCCCCATGCTGACCACCCCGCGGTGCTTTTCTCCATCCTATATTGCCAATCACTGCCTATCCTAATTCAGACCGTCCGATTCACACCACCCCGTGATGTTTTTCTCACTCCTACTAGTAAACGTAATGTAACACACACCCATACAATGTGCACCACCCCGTGATGTTTTTCTCACTCGTACTACTGAATGTAATGTAACACACACCGATACAATGCGCACCACCCCGAGATGTTTTTCTCACCCCTACTAGTGAATGTAATGTAACACACACCCATACAATGCGCACCACCCCGCGATGTTTTTCAGAAACCTATCCTACATTGCCACTGCATGTTCCCTGACCTCCCCATGCTGACCACCCCGCGGTGCTTTTCTCCATCCTACATTGCCACTCACTGCCTATCTTAATTCAGAACCTCCGATTCACACCACCCCGTGATGTTTTTCTCACTTCTACTAGTGAATGTAATGTAACACACACCCATACAATGCGCACAACCCCGCGATGTTTTTCAGAAACCTATCCTACATTGCCACTGCATGTTCCCTGACCTCCCCATGCTCACTACCCCACGGTGCTTTTCTCCATCCTACATTGCCACTCACTGCCTATCCTATTTCAAATCCTCCGATTCACACCACGCCGTGATGTTTTTCTCACTCCTACTAGTGAATGTAATGTAACACACACCCATACAATGCGCACCACCCCGTGATATTTTTCAGAAAATTATCCTACATTGCCACTGCATGTTCCCTTACCTCCACATGCTGACCACCCCGCGGTGCTTTTCTCCATCCTACATTGCCACTCACTGCCTATCCTAATTCAGACCCTCCGATTCACGCCACCACGTGATGTTTTTCTCACTCCTACTAGTGAATGAAATGTAACACACACCCATACAATGCCCACCACCCCGTGATGTTTTTCTCACTCCTACTAGTGAATGTAATGTAACACACACCCATACAATGCGCACCACCCCGCGATGTTTTTCAGAAACCTATCCTACATTGCCACTGCATGTTCCCTGACCTCCCCATGATGACCACCCCGCGATGCTTTTCTCCATCCTACATTGCCACTCACTTCCTATCCTAATTCAGACGCTCTGATTCACACCACCCCGTGATGTTTTTCTCACTCCTACTAGTGAATGAAATGTAACACACACCCATACAATGCGCACCACCCCACGATGTTTTTCAGAAACCTATCCTACATTGCCACTGCATGTTCCCTGACCTCCACATGCTGACCACACAGCGGTGCTTTTCTCCATCCTACATTGCCACTCCCTATCCTAATTCAGACCCTCCGATTCACGCCACCACGTGATGTTTTTCTCACTCCTACTAGTGAATGAAATGTAACACACACCCATACAATGCGCACCACCCCGTGATGTTTTTCTCACTCCTACTAGTGAATGTAATGTAACACACACCCATACAATGCGCACCACCCCGCGATGTTTTTCAGAAACCTATCCTACATTGCCACTGCATGTTCCCTGACCTCCCCATGATGACCACCCCGCGATGCTTTTCTCCATCCTACATTTCCACTCACTTCCTATCCTAATTCAGACGCTCTGATTCACACCACCCCGTGATGTTTTTCTCACTCCTACTAGTGAATGAAATGTAACACACACCCATACAATGCGCACCACCCCACGATGTTTTTCAGAAACCTATCCTACATTGCCACTGCATGTTCCCTGACCTCCACATGCTGACCACACAGCGGTGCTTTTCTCCATCCTACATTGCCACTCACTTCCTATCCTAATTCAGAACCTCTGATTCACACCACCGCGTGATGTTTTTCTCACTCGTACTAGTGAATGTAATGTAACACACACCCATACAATGCGCACCACCACGCGATGTTTTTCAGAAACCTATCCTACATTGCCACTGCATGTTCCCTGCCGTCCCCATGCTGACCACCCCGCGGTGCTTTTCTCCATCCTACATTGCCACTCACTGCCTATCCTAATTCAGACCCTCCGATTCACACCACCCCGTGATGTTTTTCTCACTCCTACTAGTGAATGTAATGTAACACACACCCATCCAATGCGCACCACCCCGTGATGATTTTCTCACTCCTACTAGTGGATGTAATGTAACACACACCCATACAATGTGCACCACCCCGTGATGTTTTTCTCACTCGTACTAGTGAATGTAATGTAACACACACCCATACAATGCGCACCGCCCCGTGATGTTTTTCTCACTCCTACTAGTGAATGTAATGTAACACACACCCATACAATGCGCACCAATCCACGATGTTTATCAGAAACCTATCCTACATTGCCACTGCCTGTTCCCTGACCTCCCCATGCTGACCACCCCGCAGTGCTTTTCTCCATCCTACATTGCCACTCACTGCCTATCCTAATTCAGACCCTACGATTCACACCACCCCGTGATGTTTTTCTCACTGCTAATAGTGAATGTAATGTAACACACACCCATACAATGCGCACCACCCCGTGATGTTTTTCTCACTCCTACTAGTGAATGTGATGTAACACACACCCATACAATACGCACCACCCGGTGATGTTTTTCTCACTCCTACTAGTGAATGTAATGTAACACACACCCATGCAATGCGCACCACCCCATGATGTTTTTCTCACTCCTACTTGTGAATGTAATGAAACACACACCCATACAATGCGCACCACCCCGCGATGTTTTTCAGAAACCTATCCTACATTGCCACTGCATGTTCCCTGACCTCCCCATGCTGACCACCCCGCGGTGCTTTTCTCCATCCTACATTGCCACTCACTGCCTATCCTAATTCAGACCCTCCGATTCACACCACCCCGTGATGTTTTTCTCACTCCTCCTAGTGAATGTAATGTAACACACACCCATACAATGCGCACCACCCCGCGATGTTTTTCTCACTCCTACTAGTGAATGTAATGTAACACACACCCATCCAATGCGCACCACCCCGTGATGATTTTCTCACTCCTACTAGTGGATGTAATGTAACACACACCCATACAATGCGCACCACCCCGTAATGTTTTTCTCACTCGTATTAGTGAATGTAATGTAACACACAGCGATACAATGCGCTCCACGCCGAGATGTTTTTCTCACTCCTACTAGTGAATGTAATGTAACACACACCCATACAATGCGCACCACCCCGCGATGTTTTTCAGAAACCTATCCTACATTGCCACTGCATGTTCCCTGACCTCCCCATGCTGATCACACCGCGGTGCTTTTCTCCATCCTACATTGCCACTCACTGGCTATCCTAATTCAGATCCTCCGATTCACACCACCCCGTGATGTTTTTCTCACTCCTACTAGTGAATGTAAAGTAACACACACCCATACAATGCGCACCACCCCGCAATGTTTTTCAGAAACCTATCCTACATTGCCACTGCATGTTCCCTGACCTCCCCATGCTCACCACCCCGCGGTGCTTTTCTCCATCCTACATTGCCACTCACTGCCTATCCTAATTCAGACCCTCCGATTCACACCACCCCGTGATGTTTTTCTCTCTCCTACTAGTGAATGTAATGTAACACACACCCATACAATGCGCCCCACCCCGTGATGTTTTTCTCACTCCTACTAGTGAATGTAATGTAACACACAACCATACAATGCGCACCACCCAGCGATGCTTTTCAGAAACCTATCTTACATTGCCACTGCATGTTCCCTGACCTCCCATCCTGACCACCCCGCGGTGCTTTTCTCCATCCTACATTGCCACTCACTTCCTATCCTAATTCAGACGCTCTGATTCACACCACCCCGTGATGTTTTTCTCACTCCTACTAGTGAATGAAATGTAACACACCCATACAATGCGCACCACCCCACGATGTTTTTTAGAAACCTATCCTACATTGCCACTGCATGTTCCCTGACCTCCACATGCTGACCACACAGCGGTGCTTTTCTCCATCCTACATTGCCACTCACTTCCTATCCTAATTCAGACCCTCCGATTCACGCCACCACGTGATGTTTTTCTCACTCCTACTAGTGAATGAAATGTAACACACACCCATACAATGCGCACCACCCCGTGATGTTTTTCTCACTCCTACTAGTGAATGTAATGTAACACACACCCATACAATGCGCACCACCCCGCGATGTTTTTCAGAAACCTATCCTACATTGCCACTGCATGTTCCCTGACCTCCCCATGATGACCACCCCGCGATCTTTTCTCCATCCTACATTGCCACTCACTTCCTATCCTAATTCAGACGCTCTGATTCACACCACCCCGTGATGTTTTTCTCACTCCTACTAGTGAATGAAATGTAACACACACCCATACAATGCGCACCACCCCACGATGTTTTTCAGAAACCTATCCTACATTGCCACTGCATGTTCCCTGACCTCCACATGCTGACCACACAGCGGTGCTTTTCTCCATCCTACATTGCCACTCACTTCCTATCCTAATTCAGAACCTCCGATTCACACCACCGCGTGATGTTTTTCTCACTCGTACTAGTGAATTTAATGTAACACACACCCATACAATGCGCACCACCACGCGATGTTTTTCAGAAACCTATCCTACATTGCCACTGCATGTTCCCTGCCGTCCCCATGCTGACCACCCCGCGGTGCTTTTCTCCATCCTACATTGCCACACACTGCCTATCCTAATTCAGACCCTCCGATTCACACCACCCCGTGATGTTTTTCTCACTCCTACTAGTGAATGTAATGTAACACACACCCATCCAATGCGCACCACCCCGTGATGATTATCTCACTCCTACTAGTGGATGTAATGTAACACACACCCATACAATGTGCACCACCCCGTGATGTTTTTCTCACTCGTACTAGTGAATGTAATGTAACACACACCCATACAATGCGCACCGCCCCGTGATGTTTTTCTCACTCCTACTAGTGAATGTAATGTAACACACACCCATACAATGCGCACCAACCCACGATGTATATCAGAAACCTATCCTACATTGCCACTGCATGTTCCCTGACCTCCCCATGCTGACCACCCCGCGGTGCTTTTCTCCATCCTACATTGCCACTCACTGCCTATCCTAATTCAGACCCTCCGATTCACACCACCCCGTGATGTTTTGCTCACTCCTACTAGTGAATGTAATGTAACACACACCCATCCAATGCGCACCACCCCGTGATGATTTTCTCACTCCTACTAGTGGATGTAATGTAACACACACCCATACAATGCGCACCACCCCGTGATGTTTTTCTCACTCGTACTAGTGAATGTAATGTAACACACACCCATACAATGCGCACCGCCCCGTGATGTTTTTCTCACTCCTACTAGTGAATGTAATGTAACACACACCCATACAATGCGCACCACCCCGCGATGTTTTTCCGAAACCTATCCTGCATTGCCACTGCATGTTCCCTGACCTCCCCATGCTGACCACCCCGCGGTGCTTTTCTCCATCCTACAATGCCACTCACTGCCTATCCTAATTCAGACCGTCCGATTCACACCACCCCGTGATGTTTTTCTCACTCCTACTAGTGAACGTAATGTAACACACACCCATACAATGCGCACGACCCCGTAATGTTTTTCTCACTCGTATTAGTGAATGTAATGTAACACACAGCGATACAATGCGCTCCACGCCGAGATGTTTTTCTCACTCCTACTAGTGAATGTAATGTAACACACACCCATACAATGCGCACCACCCCGCGATGTTTTTCAGAAACCTATCCTGCATTGCCACTGCATGTTCCCTGACCTCCCCATGCAGACCAACCCGCGGTGCTTTTCTCCATCCTACATTGCCACTCACTGCCTATCCTAATTCAGACCATCCGATTCACACCACCCCGTGATGTTTTTCTCACTCCTACTAGTGAACGTAATGTAACACACACCCATACAATGCGCACCACCCCGTAATGTTTTTCTCACTCGTATTAGTGAATGTAATGTAACACACAGCGATACAATGCGCTCCACGCCGAGATGTTTTTCTCACTCCTACTAGTGAATGTATTGTAACACACACCCATACAATGCGCACCAGCCCTCGATGTTTTTCAGAAACCTATCCTACATTGCCACTGCATGTTCCCTGACCTCCCCATGCTGATCACACCGCCGTGCTTTTCTCCATCCTACATTGCCACTCACTGCTTATCCTAATTCAGATCCTCCGATTCACACCACCCCGTGATGTTTTTCTCACTCCTACTAGTGAATGTAAAGTAACACACAACCATACAATGCGCACCACCCCGCATTGTTTTTCTGAAACCTATCCTACATTGCCACTGCATGTTCCCTGACCTCCCCATGCTCACCACCTCGCGGTGCTTTTCTCCATCCTACATTGCCACTCACTGCCTATCCTAATTCAGACCCTCCGATTCACACCACCCCGTGATGTTTTTCACACCCCTCCTTGTGAATGTAATGTAACATACACCCATACAATGCGCACCACCCCGTGATGTTTTTCTCACTCGTACTAGTGAATGTAATGTTACACACACCCATACAATGCGAACCGCCCCGTGTCGTTTTTCTCACTCCTACTAGTGAATGTAATGTAACACACACCCATACAATGCGCACCACCACGCGATGTTTTTCAGAAACCTATCCTACATTGCCACTGCATGTTCCCTGCCGTCCCCATGCTGACCACCCCGCGGTGCTTTTCTCCATCCTACATTGCCACTCACTGCCTATCCTAATTCAGACCCTCCGATTCACACCACCCCGTGATGTTTTTCTCACTCCTACTAGTGAATGTAATGTAACACACACCCATCCAATGCGCACCACCCCGTGATGATTTTCTCACTCCTACTAGTGGATGTAATGTAACACACACCCATACAATGTGCACCACCCCGTGATGTTTTTCTCACTCGTACTAGTGAATGTAATGTAACACACACCCATACAATGCGCACCGCCCCGTGATGTTTTTCTCACTCCTACTAGTGAATGTAATGTAACACACACCCATACAATGCGCACCAACCCACGATGTTTATCAGAAACCTATCCTACATTGCCACTGCATGTTCCCTGACCTCCCCATGCTGACCACCCCGCGGTGCTTTTCTCCATCCTACATTGCCACTCACTGCCTATCCTAATTCAGACCCTCCGATTCACACCACCCCGTGATGTTTTGCTCACTCCTACTAGTGAATGTAATGTAACACACACCCATCCAATGCGCACCACCCCGTGATGATTTTCTCACTCCTACTAGTGGATGTAATGTAACACACACCCATACAATGCGCACCACCCCGTGATGTTTTTCTCACTCGTACTAGTGAATGTAATGTAACACACACCCATACAATGCGCACCGCCCCATGATGTTTTTCTCACTCCTACTAGTGAATGTAATGTAACACACACCCATACAATGCGCACCACCCCGCGATGTTTTTCCGAAACCTATCCTGCATTGCCACTGCATGTTCCCTGACCTCCCCATGCTGACCACCCCGCGGTGCTTTTCTCCATCCTACAATGCCACTCACTGCCTATCCTAATTCAGACCGTCCGATTCACACCACCCCGTGATGTTTTTCTCACTCCTACTAGTGAACGTAATGTAACACACACCCATACAATGCGCACGACCCCGTAATGTTTTTCTCACTCGTATTAGTGAATGTAATGTAACACACAGCGATACAATGCGCTCCACGCCGAGATGTTTTTCTCACTCCTACTAGTGAATGTAATGTAACACACACCCATACAATGCGCACCACCCCGCGATGTTTTTCAGAAACCTATCCTGCATTGCCACTGCATGTTCCCTGACCTCCCCATGCAGACCACCCCGCGGTGCTTTTCTCCATCCTACATTGCCACTCACTGCCTATCCTAATTCAGACCGTCCGATTCACACCACCCCGTGATGTTTTTCTCACTCCTACTAGTGAACGTAATGTAACACACACCCATACAATGCGCACCACCCCGTAATGTTTTTCTCACTCGTATTAGTGAATGTAATGTAACACACAGCGATACAATGCGCTCCACGCCGAGATGTTTTTCTCACTCCTACTAGTGAATGTATTGTAACACACACCCATACAATGCGCACCAGCCCTCGATGTTTTTCAGAAACCTATCCTACATTGCCACTGCATGTTCCCTGACCTCCCCATGCTGATCACACCGCGGTGCTTTTCTCCATCCTACATTGCCACTCACTGCTTATCCTAATTCAGATCCTCCGATTCACACCACCCCGTGATGTTTTTCTCACTCCTACTAGTGAATGTAAAGTAACACACAACCATACAATGCGCACCACCCCGCGATGTTTTTCTGAAACCTATCCTACATTGCCACTGCATGTTCCCTGACCTCCCCATGCTCACCACCTCGCGGTGCTTTTCTCCATCCTACATTGCCACTCACTGCCTATCCTAATTCAGAACCTCCGATTCACACCACCCCGTGATGTTTTTCTCACTCCTACTAGTGAATGTAATGTAACACACACCCATACAATGCGCCCCACCCCGTGATGTTTTTCTCACTCCTACTAGTGAATGTAATGTAACACACAACCATACAATGCGCAACACCCCGCGATGCTTTTCAGAAACCTATCTTACATTGCCACTGCATGTTCCCTGACCTCCCATGCTGACCACCCCGCGGTGCTTTTCTCCATCCTACAAGGCCACTCACTGCCTATCCTAATTCAGACCCTACGATTCACACCACCCCGTGATGTTTTTCTCACTGCTAATAGTGAATGTAATGTAACACACACCCATACAATGCGCACCACCCCGTGATGTTTTTCTCACTCCTACTAGTGAATGTGATGTAACACACACCCATACAATGCGCACCACCCGGTGATGTTTTTCTCACTCCTACTAGTGAATGTAATGTAACACACACCCATGCAATGCGCACCACCCCGTGATGTTTTTCTCACTCCTACTTGTGAATGTAATGTAACACACACCCATACAATGCGCACCACCCCGCGATGTTTTTCAGAAACCTATCCTACATTGCCACTGCATGTTCCCTGACCTCCCCATGCTGACCACCCCGCGGTGCTTTTCTCCATCCTACATTGCCACTCACTGCCTATCCTAATTCAGACCCTCCGATTCACACCACCCCGTGATGTTTTTCTCACTCGTCCTAGTGAATGTAATGTAACACACACCCATACAATGCGCACCACCCCGCGATGTTTTTCTCACTCCTACTAGTGAATGTAATGTAACACACACCCATCCAATGCGCACCACCCCGTGATGATTTTCTCACTCCTACTAGTGGATGTAATGTAACACACACCCATACAATGCGCACCACCCCGTAATGTTTTTCTCACTCGTATTAGTGAATGTAATGTAACACACAGCGATACAATGCGCTCCACGCCGAGATGTTTTTCTCACTCCTACTAGTGAATGTAATGTAACACACACCCATACAATGCGCACCACCCCGCGATGTTTTTCAGAAACCTATCCTACATTGCCACTGCATGTTCCCTGACCTCCCCATGCTGATCACACCGCGGTGCTTTTCTCCATCCTACATTGCCACTCACTGGCTATCCTAATTCAGATCCTCCGATTCACACCACCCCGTGATGTTTTTCTCACTCCTACTAGTGAATGTAAAGTAACACACACCCATACAATGCGCACCACCCCGCAATGTTTTTCAGAAACCTATCATACATTGCCACTGCATGTTCCCTGACCTCCCCATGCTCACCACCCCGCGGTGCTTTTCTCCAACCTACATTGCCACTCACTGCCTATCCTAATTCAGACCCTCCGATTCACACCACCCCGTGATGTTTTTCTCACTCCTACTAGTGAATGTAATGTAACACACACCCATACAATGCGCCCCACCCCGTGATGTTTTTCTCACTACTACTAGTGAATGTAATGTAACACACAGCCATACAATGCGCACCACCCCGCGATGCTTTTCAGAAACCTATCTTACATTGCCACTGCATGTTCCCTGACCTCCCATCCTGACCACCCCGCGGTGCTTTTCTCCATCCTACAAGGCCACTCACTGCCTATCCTAATTCAGACCCTACGATTCACACCACCCCCTGATGTTTTTCTCACTGCTAATAGTGATTGTAATGTAACACACACCCATACAATGCGCACCACCCCGTGATGTTTTTCTCACTCCTACTAGTGAATGTAATGTAACACACACCCATACAATGCGCACCACCCGGTGATGTTTTTCTCACTCCTACTAGTGAATGTAATGTAACACACACCCATGCAATGCGCACCACCCCGTGATGTTTTTCTCACTCCTACTTGTGAATGTAATGTAACACACACCCATACAATGCGCACCACCCCGCGATGTTTTTCAGAAACCTATCCTACATTGCCACTGCATGTTCCCTGACCTCCCCATGCTGACCACCCCGCGGTGCTTTTCTCCATCCTACATTGCCACTCACTGCCTATCCTAATTCAGACCCTCCGATTCACACCACCCCGTGATGTTTTTCTCACTCCTCCTAGTGAATGTAATGTAACACACACCCATACAATGCGCACCACCCCGCGATGTTTTTCTCACTCCTACTAGTGAATGTAATGTAACACACACCCATACAATGCGTACCACTCCGCGATGTTTTTCAGAAACCTATCCTACATTGCCACTGCGTGTTCATTGAGCTCCCCGTGCTGACCACCCCGCGGTGCTTTTTTCCATCCTACATTGCCACTCACTGCCTATCCTAATTCAGAACCTCCGATTCACACCACCCCGTGATGTTTTTCTCACTCCTACTAGTGAATGTAATGTAACATACACCCATACAATGGGCACCACACTGTGATGTTTTTCTCACTCGTACTAGTGAATGTAATGTAACACACACCCATACAATGCGCACCGCCCCGTGATGTTTTTCTCACTCCTACTAGTGAATGTAATGTAACACACACCCATACAATGCGCACCATCCCACGATGTTTATCAGAAACCTATCCTACTTTGCCACTGCATGTTCCCTGACCTCCCCATGCTGACCACCCCGCGGTGCTTTTGTCCATCCTACATTGCCACTCACTGCCTCTCTTAATTCAGAACCTCCGATTCACACCACCCCGTGATGTTTTGCTCACTCCTACTAGTGAATGTAATGTAACACACACCCATACAATGCGTACCACCCCGTGATGTTTTTCTCACTCCTACTAGTGAATGTAATGTAACACACACCCGTACAATGCGCACCACCCCGCGATGTTTTTCAGAACCCTATCCTACATTGCCACTGCATGTTCCCTGACCTCCCCATGCTGACCACCCCGCGGTGCTTTTCTCCATCCTATATTGCCAATCACTGCCTATCCTAATTCAGACCGTCCGATTCACACCACCCCGTGATGTTTTTCTCACTCCTACTAGTAAACGTAATGTAACACACACCCATACAATGTGCACCACCCCGTGATGTTTTTCTCACTCGTACTAGTGAATGTAATGTAACACACACCGATACAATGCGCACCACCCCGAGATGTTTTTTTCACCCCTACTAGTGAATGTAATGTAACACACACCCATACAATGCGCACCACCCCGCGATATTTTTCAGAAACCTATCCTACATTGCCACTGCATGTTCCCTGACCTCCAAATGCTGACCACCCCGCGGTTCTTTTCTCCATCCTACATTGCCACTCACTGCCTATCCTAATTCAGACCCTCCGATTCACACCACCCCGTGATGTTTTTCTCTCTCCTACTAGTGAATGTAATGTAACACACACCCATCCAATGCGCACCACCCCGTGATGATTTTCTCACTCCTACTAGTGGATGTAATGTAACACACACCCATACAATGCGCACCACCCTGTGATGTTTTTCTCACTCCTACTAGTGAATGTAATGTAACACACATCCATACAATGCGCACCACCCCGTGATGTTTTTCTCACTTCTACTAGTGAATGTAATGTAACACACACCCATCCAATACGCACCACCCCGTGATGATTTTCTCACTCCTACTAGTGGATGTAATGTAACACACACCCATACAATGCGCACCACCCAGGTGATATTTTTCTCACTCCTACTAGTGAATGTAATGTAACACACACCCATACAGTGCGCACCATCCCACGATGTTTATCAGAAACCTATCCTACTTTGCCACTGCATGTTCCCTGACCTCCCCATGCTGACCACCCCGCGGTGCTTTTCTCCATCCTACATTGCCACTCACTGCCTATCTTAATTCAGAACCTCCGATTCACCCCACCCCGTGATGTTTTGCTCACTCCTACTCGTGAATGTAATGTAACACACACCCATACAATGCGCACCACCCCGTGATGTTTTTCTCACTCCTACTAGTGAATGTAATGTAACACACACCCATACAATGCGCACCACCCCGCGATGTTTTTCAGAAACCTATCCTACATTGCCACTGCATGTTCCCTGACCTCCCCATGCTGACCACCCCGCGGTGCTTTTCTCCATCCTATATTGCCAATCACTGCCTATCCTAATTCAGACCGTCCGATTCACACCACCCCGTGATGTTTTTCTCACTCCTACTAGTAAACGTAATGTAACACACACCCATACAATGTGCACCACCCCGTGATGTTTTTCTCACTCGTACTACTGAATGTAATGTAACACACACCGATACAATGCGCACCACCCCGAGATGTTTTTCTCACCCCTACTAGTGAATGTAATGTAACACACACCCATACAATGCGCACCACCCCGCGATGTTTTTCAGAAACCTATCCTACATTGCCACTGCATGTTCCCTGACCTCCCCATGCTGATCAAACCGCGGTGCTTTTCTCCATCCTACATTGCCACTCACTGCCTATCCTAATTCAGATCCTCCGATTCACATCACCCCGTGATGTGTTTCTCACTCCTACTGGTGAATGTAATGTAACACACACCCATACAATGCGCACCACCCCGCGATGTTTTTCAGAAACCTATCCTACATTGCCACTGCATGTTCACTGACCTCCCCATGCTCACTACCCCACGGTGCTTTTCTCCATCCTACATTGCCACTCACTGCCTATCCTATTTCAGACCCTCCGATTCACACCACGCCGTGATGTTTTTCTCACTCCTACTAGTGAATGTAATGTAACACACACCCATACAATGCGCACCACCCCGTGATGTTTTTCAGAAAATTATCCTACATTGCCACTGCATGTTCCCTTACCTCCACATGCTGACCACCCCGCGGTGCTTTTCTCCATCCTACATTGCCACTCACTGCCTATCCTAATTCAGACCCTCCGATTCACGCCACCACGTGATGTTTTTCTCACTCCTACTAGTGAATGAAATGTAACACACACCCATACAATGTGCACCACCCCGTGATGTTTTTCTCACTCCTACTAGTGAATGTAATGTAACACACACCCATACAATGCGCACCACCCCGCGATGTTTTTCAGAAACCTATCCTACATTGCCACTGCATGTTCCCTGACCTCCCCATGATGACCACCCCGCGATGCTTTTCTCCATCCTACATTGCCACTCACTTCCCATCCTAATTCAGACGCTCTGATTCACACCACCCCGTGAGGTTTTTCTCACTCCTACTAGTGAATGAAATGTAACACACACCCATACAATGCGCACCACCCCACGATGTTTTTCAGAAACCTATCCTACATTGCCACTGCATGTTCCCTGACCTCCACATGCTGACCACACAGCGGTGCTTTTCTCCATCCTACATTGCCACTCACTTCCTATCCTAATTCAGACCCTCCGATTCACGCCACCACGTGATGTTTTTCTCACTCCTACTAGTGAATGAAATGTAACACACACCCATACAATGCGCACCACCCCGTGATGTTTTTCTCACTCCTACTAGTGAATGTAATGTAACACACACCCATACAATGCGCACCACCCCGCGATGTTTTTCAGAAACCTATCCTACATTGTCACTGCATTTTCCCTGACCTCCCCATGATGACCACCCCGCGATGCTTTTCTCCATCCTACATTGCCACTCACTTCCTATCCTAATTCAGACGCTCTGATTCACACCACCCCGTGATGTTTTTCTCACTCCTACTAGTGAATGAAATGTAACACACACCCATACAATGCGCACCACCCCACGATGTTTTTCAGAAACCTATCCTACATTGCCACTGCATGTTCCCTGACCTCCACATGCTGACCACACAGCGGTGCTTTTCTCCATCCTACATTGCCACTCACTTCCTATCCTAATTCAGAACCTCCGATTCACACCACCGCGTGATGTTTTTCTCACTCGTACTAGTGAATGTAATGTAACACACACCCATACAATGCGCACCACCACGCGATTTTTTTCAGAAACCTATCCTACATTGCCACTGCATGTTCCCTGCCGTCCCCATGCTGACCACCCCGCGGTGCTTTTCTCCATCCTACATTGCCACTCACTGCCTATCCTAATTCAGACCCTCCGATTCACACCACCCCGTGATGTTTTTCTCACTCCTACTAGTGAATGTAATGTAACACTAACCCATCAAATGCGCACCACCCCGTGATGATTTTCTCACTCCTACTAGTGGATGTAATGTAACACACACCCATACAATGTGCACCACCCCGTGATGTTTTTCTCACTCGTACTAGTGAATGTAATGTAACACAAACCCATGCAATGCGCACCACCCGGTGATGTTTTTCTCACTCCTACTAGTGAATGTAATGTAACACACACCCATGCAATGCGCACCACCCCGTGATGTTTTTCTCACTCCTACTTGTGAATGTAATGTAACACACACCCATACAATGCGCACCACCCCGCGATGTTTTTCAGAAACCTATCCTACATTGCCACTGCATGTTCCCTGACCTCCCCATGCTGACCACCCCGCGGTGCTTTTCTCCATCCTACATTGCCACTCACTGCCTATCCTAATTCAGACCCTCCGATTCACACCACCCCGTGATGTTTTTCTCACTCCTCCTAGTGAATGTAATGTAACACACACCCATACAATGCGCACCACCCCGCAATGTTTTTCTCACTCCTACTAGTGAATGTAATGTAACACACACCCATACAATGCGTACCACCCCGCGATGTTTTTCAGAAACCTATCCTACATTGCCACTGCGTGTTCCCTGAGCTCCCCGTGCTGACCACAACGCAGTGCTTTTTTCCATCCTACATTGCCACTCACTGCCTATCCTAATTCAGAACCTCCGATTCACACCACCCCGTGATGTTTTTCTCACTCCTACTAGTGAATGTAATGTAACACACACACATACAATGCGCATCACCCCACGATGTTTTTCAGAAACCTATCCTACATTGCCACTGCATGTTCCCTGACCTCCACATGCTGACCACCCCGCGGTGCTTTTCTACATCCTACATTGCCACTCACTGCCTATCCTAATTCAGACCCTCCGATTCACACCACCGCGTGATGTTTTTCTCACTCCTACTAGTGAATGTAATGTAACACACACCCATACAATGCTCACCACCCCGCGATGTTTTTCAGAAACCTATCTTACATTTTCACTGCATGTACCCTGACCTCCCCGTGCTGACCACCCCACGGTGCTTTTCTCCATCCTACATTGCCACTCACTGCCTATCCTAATTCAGACCCTCCGATTCACACCACCCCGTGATGTTTTTCTCACTCCTACTAGTGAATGTAATGTAACACACACCCATCCAATGCGCACCACCCCGTGATGAGTTTCTCACTCCTACTAGTGGATGTAATGTAACACACACCCATACAATGCGCACCACCCCGTGATGTTTTTCTCACTCCTACTAGTGAATGTAATGTAACACACATCCATACAATGCACACCACCCCGCGATGTTTTTCAGAAACCTATCCTACATTCCCACTGCATGTTCCGTGACCTCCCCATGCTGACCACACCGCGGTGCTTTTCTCCATCCTACATTGCCACTCACTGCTTATCCTAATTCAGACCCTCCGATTAACACCACCCCGTGATGTTTTTCTCACTCCTACTAGTGAATGTAATGTAACATACACCCATACAATGGGCACCACCCTGTGATGTTTTTCTCACTCGTACTAGTGAATGTAATGTAACACACACCCATACAATGCGCACCGCCCCGTGATGTTTTTCTCACTCCTACTAGTGAATGTAATGTAACACACACCCATACAATGCGCACCATCCCACGATGTTTATCAGAAACGTATCCTACTTTGCCACTGCATGTTCCCTGACCTCCCCATGCTGACCACCCCGCGGTGCTTTTGTCCATCCTACATTGCCACTCACTGCCTCTCTTAATTCAGAACCTCCGATTCACACCACCCCGTGCTGTTTTGCTCACTCCTACTAGTGAATGTAATGTAACACACACCCATACAATGCGCACCACCCCGTGATGTTTTTCTCACTCCTACTAGTGAATGTAATGTAACACACACCCGTACAATGCGCACCACCCCGCGATGTTTTTCAGAACCCTATCCTACATTGCCACTGCATGTTCCCTGACCTCCCCATGCTGACCACCCCGCGGTGCTTTTCTCCATCCTATATTGCCAATCACTGCCTATCCTAATTCAGACCGTCCGATTCACACCACCCCGTGATGTTTTTCTCACTCCTACTAGTAAACGTAATGTAACACACACCCATACAATGTGCACCACCCCGTGATGTTTTTCTCACTCGTACTAGTGAATGTAATGTAACACACACCGATACAATGCGCACCACCCCGAGATGTTTTTCTCACCCCTACTAGTGAATGTAATGTAACACACACCCATACAATGCGCACCACCCCGCGATGTTTTTCAGAAACCTATCCTACATTGCCACTGCATGTTCCCTGACCTCCCCATGTTGATCAAACCGCGGTGCTTTTCTCCATCCTACATTGCCACTCACTGGCTATCCTAATTCAGATCCTCCGATTCACACCACCCCGTGATGTTTTTCTCACTCCTACTAGTGAATGTAAAGTAACACACACCCATACAATGCGCACCACCCCGTGATGTTTTTCTCACTCCTACTAGTGAATGTAATGTTACACACATCCATACAATGCGCACCACCCCGTGATGTTTTTCTCACTCCTACTAGTGAATGTAATGTAACACACACCCATCCAATGCGCACCACCACGTGATGATTTTCTCACTCCTACTAGTGGATGTAATGTAACACACACCCATACAATGCGCACCACCCCGTGATGTTTTTCTCACTCCTACTACTGAATGTAATGTAACACACACCCATACGATGCGCACCATCCCACGATGTTTATCAGAAACCTATCCTACTTTCCCACTGCATGTTCCCTGACCTCCCCATGCTGACCACCCCGCGGTGCTTTTCTCCATCCTACATTGCCACTCACTGCCTATCTTAATTCAGAACCTCCGATTCACCCCACCCCGTGATGTTTTGCTCACTCCTACTAGTGAATGTAATGTAACACACACCCATACAATGCGCACCACCCCGTGATGTTTTTCTCACTCCTACTAGTGAATGTAATGTAACACACACCCATACAATGCGCACCACCCCACGATGTTTTTCAGAAACCTATCCTACATTGCCACTGCATGTTCCCTGACCTCCCCATGCTGACCACCCCGCGGTGCTTTTCTCCATCCTATATTGCCAATCACTGCCTATCCTAATTCAGACCGTCCGATTCACACCACCCCGTGATGTTTTTCTCACTCCTACTAGTAAACGTAATGTAACACACACCCATACAATGTGCACCACCCCGTGATGTTTTTCTCACTCGTACTAGTGAATGTAATGTAACACACACCGATACAATGTGCACCACCCCGTGATGTTTTTCAGAAAACTATCCTACATTACCACTGCATGTTCCCTTACCTCCACATGCTGACCACCCCGCGGTGCTTTTCTCCATCCTACATTGCCACTCACTGCCTATCCTAATTCAGACCCTCCGATTCACACCACCACGTGATGTTTTTCTCACTCCTACTAGTGAATGAAATGTAACACACACCCATACAATGCGCACCACCCCGTGATGTTTTTCTCACTCCTACTAGTGAATGTAATGTAACACACACCCATACAATGCGCACCACCAAGCGATGTTTTTCAGAAACCTATCCTACATTGCCACTGCATGTTCCCTGACCTCCCCATGATGACCACCCCGCGGTGCTTTTCTCCATCCTACATTGCCACTCACTTCCTATCCTAATTCAGACGCTCCGATTCACACCACCCCGTGATGTTTTTCTCACTCCTACTAGTGAATGAAATGTAACACACACCCATACAATGCGCACCACCCCACGATGTTTTTCAGAAACCTATCCTACATTGCCACTGCATGTTCCCTGACCTCCACATGCTGACCACACAGCGGTGCTTTTCTCCATCCTACATTGCCACTCACTTCCTATCCTAATTCAGAACCTCCGATTCACACCACCGCATGATGTTTTTCTCACTCGTACTAGTAAATGTAATGTAACACACACCCATACAATGCGCACCACCACGCGATGTTTTTCAGAAACCTATCCTACATTGCCACTGCATGTTCCCTGCCGTCCCCATGCTGACCACCCCGCGATGCTTTTCTCCATCCTACATTGCCACTCACTGCCTATCCTAATTCAGACCCTCCGATTCACACCACCCCGTGATGTTTTTCTCACTCCTACGAGTGAATGTAGTGTAACACACACCCATCCAATGCGCACCACCCCGTGATGATTTTCTCACTCCTACTAGTGGATGTAATGTAACACACACCCATACAATGTGCACCACCCCGTGATGTTTTTCTCACTCATACTAGTGAATGTAATGTAACACACACCCATACAATGCGCACCGCCCCGTGATGTTTTTCTCACTCCTACTAGTGAATGTAATGTAACACACACCCATACGATGCGCAGCAACCCACGATGTTTATCAGAAACCTATCCTACATTGCCACTGCATGTTCCCTGACCTCCCCATGCTGACCACCCCGCGGTGCTTTTCTCCATCCTACATTGCCACTCACTGCCTATCCTAATTCAGACCCTCCGATTCACACCACCCCGCGATGTTTTTCTCACTCCTACTGGTGAATGTAATGTAACACACACACATCCAATGCGCACCACCCCGTGATGATTTTCTCACTCCTACTAGTGGATGTAATGTAACACACACCCATACAATGCGCACCACCCCGTGATGTTTTTCTCACTCCTACTAGTGGATGTAATGTAACACACACCCATACAATGCGCACCACGCCGTGATGTTTTTCTCACTCCTACTAGTGAATGTAATGTAACACACATCCATACAATGCGCACCACCCCGTGATGTTTTTCTCACTCCAACTAGTGAATGTAATGTAACACACACCCATCCAATGCGCACCACCCCGTGATGATTTTCTCACTCCTACTAGTGGATGTAATGTAACACACACCCATACAATGCGCACCACCCCGTGATGTTTTTCTCACTCCTACTACTGAATGTAATGTAACACACACCCATACAATGCGCACCACCCCGTGATGTTTTTCTCACTCCTACTACTGAATGTAATGTAACACACACCCATACAATGCGCACCACCCCGTGATGTTTTTCTCCCTTCTACTAGTGAATGTAATGTAACACACATCCATACAATGCACACCACCTCGCGATGTTTTTCAGAAACCTATCCTACATTGCTACTGCATGTTCCCTGACCTCCCCATGCTGACCACACCGCGGTGCTTTTCTCCATCCTACATTGCCACTCACTGCCTATCCTAATTCAGTCCCTCCGATTCACACCACCGCGTGATGTTTTTCTCACTCCTACTAGTGAATGTAATGTAACACACACCCATATAATGCTCACCACCCCGCGATGTTTTTCAGAAACCTATCCTACATTTTCACTGCATGTTCCCTGTCCTCCCCATGCTGACCACCCCACGGTGCTTTTCTCCATCCTACATTGCCACTCACTGCCTATCCTAATTCAGACCCTCCGATTCACACCACCCCGTGATGTTTTTCTCACTCCTACTAGTGAATGTAATTTAACACACACCCATACAATGCGCACCACCCCGTGATGTTTTTCTCACTCCTACTAGTGAATGTAATGTAACACACACCCATACAATGCGCACCACCCCGCGATGTTTTTCAGAAACCTATCCTACATTGCCACTGCATGTTCCCTGACCTCCAAATGCTGACCACCCCGCGGTGCTTTTCTCCATCCTACATTGCCACTCACTGCCTATCCTAATTCAGACCCTCCGATTCACACCACCCCGTGATGTTTTTCTCACTCCTACTAGTGAATGTAATGTAACACACACCCATCCAATGCGCACCACCCCGTGATGATTTTCTCACTCCTACTAGTGAATGTAATGTAACACACACCCATCCAATGCGCACCACCCCGTGATGATTTTCTCACTCCTACTAGTGGATGTAATGTAACACACACCCATACAATGCGCACCACCCCGTGATGTTTTTCTCACTCCTACTAGTGAATGTAATGTAACACACACCCATACAATGCGCACCATCCCACGATGTTTATCAGAAACCTATCCTACTTTGCCACTGCATGTTCCCTGACCTCCCCATGCTGACCACCCCGCGAAGCTTTTCTCCATCCTACATTGCCACTCACTGCCTATCTTAATTCAGAACCTCCGATTCACCCCACCCCGTGATGTTTTGCTCACTCCTACTAGTGAATGTAATGTAACACACACCCATACAATGCGCACCACCCCGTGATGTTTTTCTCACTCCTACTAGTGAATGTAATGTAACACACACCCATACAATGCGCACCACCCCGCGATGTTTTTCAGAAACCTATCCTACATTGCCACTGCATGTTCCCTGACCTCCCCATGCTGACCACCCCGCGGTGCTTTTCTCCATCCTATATTGCCAATCACTGCCTATCCTAATTCAGACCGTCCGATTGACACCACCCCGTGATGTTTTTCTCACTCCTACTAGTAAAGGTAATGTAACACACACCCATACAATGTGCACCACACCGTGATGTTTTTCTGACTCGTACTAGTGAATGTAATGTAACACACACCGATACAATGCGCACCACCCCGAGATGTTTTTCTCACCCCTACTAGTGAATGTAATGTAACACACACCCATACAATGCGCACCACCCCGCGATGTTTTTCAGAAACCTATCCTACAGTGCCACTGCATGTTCCCTGACCTCCCCATGCTGATCAAACCGCGGTGCTTTTCTCCATCCTCCATTGCCACTCACTGCATATCCTAATTCAGATCCTCTGATTCACATCACCCCGTGATGTTTTTCTCACTCCTACTAGTGAATGTAATGTAACACACACCCATACAATGCGCACCACCCCGCGATGTTTTTCAGAAACCTGTCCTACATTGCCACTGCATGTTCCCTGACCTCCCCATGCTCACCACCCCACGGTGCTTTTCTCCATCCTACATTGCCACTCACTGCCTATCCTGTTTCAGACCCTCCGATTCACACCACGCCGTGATGTTTTTCTAACTCCTACTAGTGAATGTAATGTAACACACACCCATACAATGCGCACCACCCCGTGATGTTTTTCAGAAAACTATCCTACATTGCCACTGCATGTTCCCTTACCTCCACATGCTGACCACCCCGCGGTGCTTTTCTCCATCCTACATTGCCACTCACTGCCTATCCTTATTCAGACCCTCCGATTCACACCACCACGTGATGTTTTTCTCACTCCTACTAGTGAATGAAATGTAACACACACCCATACAATGCGCACCACCCCGTGATGTTTTTCTCACTCCTACTAGTGAATGTAATGTAACACACACCCATACAATGCGCACCACCCCGCGATGTTTTTCAGAAACCTATCCTACATTGCCACTGCATGTTCCCTGACCTCCCCATGATGACCACCCCGCGGCGCTTTTCTCCATCCTACATTGCCACTCACTTCCTATCCTAATTCAGACGCTCCGATTCACACCACCCCGTGATGTTTTTCTCACTCCTACTAGTGAATGAAATGTAACACACACCCATACAATGCGCACCACCCCACGATGTTTTTCAGGAACCTATCCTACATTGCCACTGCATGTTCCCTGACCTCCACATGCTGACCACACAGCGGTGCTTTTCTCCATCCTACATTGCCACTCACTTCCTATCCTAATTCAGAACCTCCGATTCACACCACCGCGTGATGTTTTTCTCACTCGTACTAGTGAATGTAATGTAACACACACCCATACAATGCGAACCACCACGCGATGTTTTTCAGAAACCTATCCTACATTGCCACTGCATGTTCCCTGCCGTCCCCATGCTGACCACCCCGCGGTGCTTTTCTCCATCCTACATTGCCACTCACTGCCTATCCTAATTCAGACCCTCCGATTCACACCACCCCGTGATGTTTTTCTCACTCCTACTAGTGGATGTAATGTAACACACACCCATCCAATGCGCACCACCCCGTGATGATTTTCTCACTCCTACTAGTGGATGTAATGTAACACACACCCATACAATGTGCACCACCCCGTGATGTTTTTCTCACTCGTACTAGTGAATGTAATGTAACACACACCCATACAATGCGCACCGCCCCGTGATGTTTTTCTCACTGCTACTAGTGAATGTAATGTAACACACACCCATACAATGCGCACCAACCCACGATGTTTATCAGAAACCTATCCTACATTGCCACTGCATGTTCCCTGACCTCCCCATGCTGACCACCCCGCGGTGCTTTTCTCCATCCTACATTGCCACTCACTGCCTATCCTAATTCAGACCCTCCGATTCACACCACCCCGTGATGTTTTGCTCACTCCTACTAGTGAATGTAATGTAACACACACCCATCCAATGCGCACCACCCCGTGATGATTTTCTCACTCCTACTAGTGGATGTAATGTAACACACACCCATACAATGCGCACCACCCCGTGATGTTTTTCTCACTCGTACTAGTGAATGTAATGTAACACACACCCATACAATGCGCACCGCCCCGTGATGTTTTTCTCACTCCTACTAGTGAATGTAATGTAACACACACCCATACAATGCGCACCACCCCGCGATGTTTTTCAGAAAAATATCCTGCATTGCCACTGCATGTTCCCTGACCTCCCAATGCTGACCACCCCGCGGTGCTTTTCTCCATCCTACATTGCCACTCACTGCCTATCCTAATTCAGACCGTCCGATTCACACCACCCCGTGATGTTTTTCTCACTCCTACTAGTGAACGTAATGTAACACACACCCATACAATGCGCACCACCCCGTAATGTTTTTCTCACTCGTATTAGTGAATGTAATGTAACACACAGCGATACAATGCGCTCCACGCCGAGATGTTTTTCTCACTCCTACTAGTGAATGTAATGTAACACACACCCATACAATGCGCACCACCCCGCGATGTTTTTCAGAAACCTATCCTACTTTGCCACTGCATGTTCCCTGACCTCCCCATGCTGATCACATCGCGGTGCTTTTCTCCATCCTACATTGCCACTCACTGGCTATCCTAATTCAGATACTCCGATTCACACCACCCCGTGAGGTTTTTCTCACTCCTACTAGTGAATGTAAAGTAACACACACCCATACAATGCGCACCACCCCGCGATGTTTTTCAGAAACCTATCCTACATTGCCACTGCATGTTCCCTGAACTCCCCATGCTCACCACCCCGCGGTGCTTTTCTCCATCCTACATTGCCACTCACTGCCTATCCTAATTCAGACCCTCCGATTCACACCACCCCGTGATGTTTTTCTCACTCCTACTAGTGAATGTAATGTAACACACACCCATACAATGCGCCCCACCCCGTGATGTTTTTCTCACTCCTACTAGTGAATGTAATGTAACACACAACCATACAATGCGCACCACCCCGCGATGCTTTTCAGAAACCTATCTTACATTGCCACTGCATGTTTCCTGACCTCCCATGCTGACCACCCCGCGGTGCTTTTCTCCATCATACAAGGCCACTCACTGCCTATCCTAATTCAGACCCTACGATTCACACCACCCCGTGATGTTTTTCTCACTGCTAATAGTGAATGTAATGTAACACACACCCATACAATGCGCTCCACCCGGTGATGTTTTTCTCACTCCTACTAGTGAATGTAATGTAACACACACCCATCCAATGCGCACCACCCCGTGATGATTTTCTCACTCCTAGTAGTGGATGTAATGTAACACACACCCATACAATGCGCACCACACCGTGATGTTTTTCTCACTCCTACTAGTGAATGTAATGTAACACACACCCATACAATGCGCACCATCCCACGATGTTTATCAGAAACCTATCCTACTTTGCCACTGCATGTTCCCTGACCTCCCCATGCTGACCACCCCGCGGTGCTTTTCTCCATCCTACATTGCCACTCACTGCCTATCTTAATTCAGAACCTCCGATTCACACCACCCCGTGATGTTTTGCTCACTCCTACTAGTGAATGTAATGTAACACACACCCATACAATGCGCACCACCCCGTGATGTTTTTCTCACTCCTACTAGTGAATGTAATGTAACACACACCCATACAATGCGCACCACGCCGAGATGTTTTTCTCACCCCTACTAGTGAATGTAATGTAACACACACCCATACAATGCGCACCGCCCCGTGATGTTTTTCTCACTCCTACTAGTGAATGTAATGTAACACACACCCATACAATGCGCACCAACCCACGATGTTTATCAGAAACCTATCCTACATTGCCACTGCATGTTCCCTGACCTCCCCATGCTGACCACCCCGCGGTGCTTTTCTCCATCCTACATTGCCACTCACTGCCTATCCTAATTCAGACCCTCCGATTCACACCACCCCGTGATGTTTTGCTCACTCCTACTAGTGAATGTAATGTAACACACACCCATCCAATGCGCACCACCCCGTGATGATTTTCTCACTCCTACTAGTGGATGTAATGTAACACACACCCATACAATGCGCACCACCCCGTGATGTTTTTCTCACTCGTACTAGTGAATGTAATGTAACACACACCCATACAATGCGCACCGCCCCGTGATGTTTTTCTCACTCCTACTAGTGAATGTAATGTAACACACACCCATACAATGCGCACCACCCCGCGATGTTTTTCAGAAACCTATCCTGCATTGCCACTGCATGTTCCCTGACCTCCCCATGCTGACCACCCCGCGGTGCTTTTCTCCATCCTACATTGCCACTCACTGCCTATCGTAATTCAGACCGTCCGATTCACACCACCCCGTGATGTTTTTCTCACTCCTACTAGTGAACGTAATGTAACACACACCCATACAATGCGCACCACCCCGTAATGTTTTTCTCACTCGTATTAGTGAATGTAATGTAACACACAGTGATACAATGCTCTCCACGCCGAGATGTTTTTCTCACTTCTACTAGTGAATGTAATGTAACACACACCCATACAATGCGCACCACCCCGCGATGTTTTTCAGAAACCTATCCTACATTGCCACTGCGTGTTCTCTGAGCTCCCCGTGCTGACCACCCCGCGGTGCTTTTTTCCATCCTACATTGCCACTCACTGCCTATCCTAATTCAGAACCTCCGATTCACACCACCCCGTGATGTTTTTCTCACTCCTACTAGTGAATGTAATGTAACACACACCCATCCAATGCGCACCACCCCGTGATGATTTTCTCACTCCTACTAGTGGATATAATGTAACACACACCCATACATTGCGCACCTCCCCGTGATGTTTTTCTCACTTCTACTAGTGAATGTAATGTAACACACATCCATACAATGCACACCACCTCGCGATGTTTTTCAGAAACCTATCCTACATTGCCACTGCATGTTCCCTGACCTCCCCATGCTGACCACACCGCGGTGCTTTTCTCCATCCTACATTGCCACTCACTGCCTATCCTAATTCAGACCCTCCGATTCACACCACCCCGTGATATTTTTATCACTCCTACTAGTGAATGTAATGTA
>NW_026948024.1:0-51000 GCF_034190915.1 Cavia porcellus
CACCCATACAATGCGCACCACCCCGTGATGTTTTTCTCACTCCTACTAGTGAATGTAATGTAACACACACCCATACAATGCGCACCACCCCGTGATGTTTTTCTCACTCCTACTAGTGAATGTAATGTAACACACACCCATACAATGCGCACCACCCCGTGATGTTTTTCTCACTCCTCTTAGTGAATGTAATGTAACACACACCCATACAATGCGCACCACCCAGTGATGTTTTTCTCACTCCTACTAGTGAATCTAATGTAACACACACCCATACAATGCGCACCACCCCGTGATGTTTTTCTCACTCCTACTAGTGAATCTAATGTAACACACACCCATACAATGCGCACCACCCCGTGATGTTTTCCTCACTCCTACTAGTGAATCTAATGTAACACACACGCATAAAATGCGCACCACCCCGTGATGTTTTTCTCACTCCTACTAGTGAATGTAATGTAACACACACCCACACAATGCGCACCACCCCGTGATGTTTTTCTCATACTACTAGTGAATGTAATGTAACACACACCCATACAATGCGCACCACACCGTGATGTTTTTCTCACTCCTACAAGTGAATCTAATGTAACACACACCCATACAATGCGCACCACCCCGTGATGTTTTTCTCACTCCTACTAGTGAATCTAATGTAACACCCATACAATGCGCACCACCCCGTGATGTTTTTCTCACTCCTACTAGTGAATCTAATGTAACACACACCCATACAATGCGCACCACCCCGTGATGTTTTTCTCACTCCTACTAGTGAATCTAATGTAACACACACCCATACAATGCGCACCACCCCGTGATGTTTTTCTCACTCCTACTAGTGAATGTAATGTAACACACACCCATACAATGCGCACCACCCCGTGATGTTTTTCTCACTCCTACTAGTGAATGTAATGTAACACACACCCATACAATGTGCACCACCCCGTGATGTTTTTCTCAATCCTACTAGTGAATCTGATGTAACACACACCCATACAATGCGCACCACCCCGTGATGTTTTTCTCACTCCTACTAGTGAATGTAATGTAACACACACCCATACAATGCGCACCACCCCGTGATGTTTTTCTCACTCCTACTAGTGAATGTAATGTAACAGACACCCATACAATGCGCACCACCGCGTGATGTTTTTCTCACTCCTACTAGTGAATGTAATGTAACACACACCCATACAATGCACACCACCCCGTGATGTTTTTCTCACTCCTACTAGTGAATGTAATGTAACACACCCCCAAACAATGCGCACCACCCCGTGATGTTTTTCTCACTCCTACTAGTGAATGTAATGTAACACACACCCATACAATGCGCACCACCCCGTGATGTTTTTCTCACTCCTACTAGTGAATCTAATGTAACACACACCCATACAATGCGCACCATCCCGTGATGTTTTTCTCACTCCTTCTAGTGAATGTAATGTAACACACACCCATACATTGCGCACCACCCCGTGATGTTTTTCTCACTCCTACTAGTTAATGTAACGTAACACACACCCATACAATGCGCACCACCCCGTGATGTTTTTCTCACTCCTACTAGTGAATCTAATGTAACACACACCCATACAATGCGCACCACCCCGTGATGTTTTTCTCACTCCTACTAGTGAATCTAATGTAACACACACCCATACAATGCGCACCACCCCGTGATGTTTTTCTCACTCCTACTAGTGAATCTAATGTAACACACACCCATACAATGCGCACCACCCCGTGATGTTTTTCTCACTCCTACTAGTGAATGTAATGTAACACACACCCATACAATGCGCACCACCCCGTGATGTTTTTCTCACTGCTACTAGTGAATGTAATGTAACACACACCCATACAATGCGCACCACCCCGTGATGTTTTTCTCACTCCTACTAGTGAATGTAATGTAACACACACTAATACAATGCGCACCAACCCGTGATGCTTTCTCACTCCTACTAGTGTATGTAATGCAACACACACCCATACAATGCGCACCACCCCGTGATGTTTTTCTCACTTCTTCTAGTGAAGCTAATGTAACACACACCCAAACAATGCGCACCACCACGTGATGTTTTTCTCACTCCTACTAGTGAATGTTATGTAACACACACCCATACAATGCGCACCACCCCGTGATGTTTTTCTCACTCCTACTAGTGAATCTAATGTAACACACACCCATACAATGCGCACCACCCCGTGATGTTTTTCTCACTCCTACTAGTGAATCTAATGTAACACACACCCATACAATGCGCACCACCCCGTGATGTTTTTCTCACTCCTACTAGTGAATCTAATGTAACACACACCCATACAATGCGCACCACCCCGTGATGTTTTTGTCACTCCTACTAGTGAATGTAATGTAACACACACCCATACAATGCGCACCACCCCGTGATGTTTTTCTCACTCCTACTAGTGAATGTAATGTAGCACACACCCATAAAATGCGCACCACCCCTTGATGTTTTTCTCACTCCTCTTAGTGAATGTAATGTAACACACACCCATACAATGCACACCACCCCGTGATGTTTTTCTCACTCCTACTAGTGAATCTAATGTAACACACACCCATACAATGCGCACCACCCCGTGTTTTTCTCAATCCTTCTAGTGAATGTAATGTATCACACACCCATACAATGCGCACCACCCCGTGATGTTTTTCTCACTCCTACTAGTTAATGTAACCTAACACACACCCATACAATGCGCACCACCCCGTGATGTTTTTCTCACTCCTACTAGTGAATGTAATGTAACACACACCCATACAATGCGCACCACCCCGTGATGTTTTTCTCACTCCTACTAGTGAATCTAATGTAACACACACCCATACAATGCGCACCACGCCGTGATGTTTTTCTCACTCCTACTAGTGAATCTAATGTAACACACACCCATACAATGCGCACCACCCCGTGATGTTTTTCTCACTCCTACTAGTGAATGTAATGTAACACACACCCATACAATGCGCACCACCCCGTGATGTTTTTCTCACAGCTACTAGTGAAAGTAATGTAACACACACCCATACAATGCGCACCACCCCGTGATGTTTTTCTCACTCCTACTAGTGAATGTAATGTAACACACACCAATACAATGCGCACCACCCCGTGATGTTTTTCTCACTCCTACTAGTGAATCTAATGTAACACACACCCATACAATGCGCACCACCCCGTGATGTTTTTCTCACTCCTACTTGTGAATCTAATGTAACACACACCCATACAATGCGCACCACCCCATGATGTTTTCCTCACTTCTACTAGTGAATCTAATGTAACACACACCCATACAATGCGCACCACCCCGTGATGTTTTTCTCACTCCTACTAGTGAATGTAATGTAACACACACCCATACAATGCGCACCACCCCGTGATGTTTTTCTCACTCCTACTAGTGAAAGTAATGTAACACACACCCATACAATGTGCACCACCCCGTGATGTTTTTCTCACTCCTCTTAGTGAATGTAATGTAACACACACCCATACAATGCGCACCACCCCGTGATGTTTTTCTCACTCCTACTAGTGAATCTAATGTAACACACACCCATACAATGCGCACCACCCCGTGATGTTTTTCTCACTCCTACTTGTGAATCTAATGTAACACACACCCATACAATGCGCACCACCCCGTGATGTTTTCCTCACTCCTACTTGTGAATCTAATGTAACACACACCCATACAATGCGCACCACCACGTGATGTTTTCCTCACTCCTACTAGTGAATGTAATGTAACACACACCCATACAATGCGCACCACCCCGTGATGTTTTTCTCACTCCTACTAGTGAATCTAATGTAACACACACCCATACAATGCGCACCACCCCGTGATGTTTTTCTCACTCCTACTAGTGAATGTAATGTAACACACACCCATACAATGCGCACCACCCCGTGATGTTTTTCTCACTCCTACTAGTGAATGTAATGTAACACACACCCATACAATGCGCACCACCCCGTGATGTTTTTCTCACTCCTACTAGTGAATGTAATGTAACACACACCCATACAATGCGCACCACCCCGTGATGTTTTTCTCACTCCTACTAGTGAATGTAATGTACCACACACCCATACAATGCGCACCACCCCGTGATGTTTTTCTCACTCCTACTAGTGAATCTAATGTAACACACACCCATACAATGCGCACCACCCCGTGATGTTTTTCTCACTTCTTCTAGTGAAGCTAATGTAACACACACCCAAACAATGCGCACCACCACGTGATGTTTTTCTCACTCCTACTAGTGAATGTTATGTAACACACACCCATACAATGCGCACCACCCCGTGATGTTTTTCTCACTCCTACTAGTGAATCTAATGTAACACACACCCATACAATGCGCACCACCCCGTGATGTTTTTCTCACTCCTACTAGTGAATCTAATGTAACACACACCCATACAATGCGCACCAAACCGTGATGTTTTTCTCACTCCTACTAGTGAATCTAATGTAACACACACCCATACAATGCGCACCACCCCGTGATGTTTTTCTCACTCCTACTAGTGAATGTAATGTAACACACACCCATACAATGCGCACCACCCCGTGATGTTTTTCTCACTCCTACTAGTGAATGTAATGTAACACACACCCATACAATGCGCACCACCCCGTGATGTTTTTCTCACTCCTACTAGTGAATGTAATGTAACACACACCCATACAATGCGCACCACCCCGTGATGTTTTTCTCACTCCTACTAGTGAATGTAATGTACCACACACCCATACAATGCGCACCACCCCGTGATGTTTTTCTCACTCCTACTAGTGAATCTAATGTAACACACACCCATACAATGCGCACCACCCCGTGATGTTTTTCTCACTTCTTCTAGTGAAGCTAATGTAACACACACCCAAACAATGCGCACCACAACGTGATGTTTTTCTCACTCCTACTAGTGAATGTTATGTAACACACACCCATACAATGCGCACCACCCCGTGATGTTTTTCTCACTCCTACTAGTGAATCTAATGTAACACACACCCATACAATGCGCACCACCCCGTGATGTTTTTCTCACTCCTACTAGTGAATCTAATGTAACACACACCCATACAATGCGCACCAAACCGTGATGTTTTTCTCACTCCTACTAGTGAATCTAATGTAACACACACCCATACAATGCGCACCACCCCGTGATGTTTTTCTCACTCCTACTAGTGAATGTAATGTAACACACACCCATACAATGCGCACCACCCCGTGATGTTTTTCTCACTCCTACTAGTGAATGTAATGTTACACACACCCATACAATGCGCACCACCCCTTGATGTTTTTCTCACTCCTCTTAGTGAATGTAATGTAACACACACCCATACAATGCACACCACCCCGTGATATTTTTCTCACTCCTACTAGTGAATCTAATGTAACACACACCCATACAATGCGCACCACCCCGTGTTTTTCTCACTCCTTCTAGTGAATGTAATGTAACACACACCCATACAATGCGCACCACCCCGTGATGTTTTTCTCACTCCTACTAGTTAATGTAACGTAACACACACCCATACAATGCGCACCACCCCGTGATGTTTTTCTCACTCCTACTAGTGAATGTAATGTAACACACACCCATACAATGCGCACCACCCCGTGATGTTTTTCTCACTCCTACTAGTGAATCTAATGTAACACACACCCATACAATGCGCACCACCCCGTGATGTTTTTCTCACTCCTACTAGTGAATGTAATGTAACACACACCCATACAATGCGCACCACCCCGTGATGTTTTTCTCACTCCTACTAGTGAAAGTAATGTAACACACACCCATACAATGCCCACCACCCCGTGATGTTTTTCTCACTCCTCTTAGTGAATGTAATGTAACACACGCCCATACAATGCGCACCACCCCGTGATGTTGTCCTCACTCCTACTAGTGAATCTAATGTAACACACACCCATACAATGCGCACCACCCCGTGATGTTTTTCTCACTCCTACTAGTGAATGTAATGTAACACACACCCATACAATGCGCACCACCCCGTGATGTTTTTCTCACTCCTACTAGTGAAAGTAATGTAACACACACCCATACAATGCGCACCACCCCGTGATGTTTTTCTCACTCCTCTTAGTGAATGTAATGTAACACACACCCATACAATGCGCACCACCCCGTGATGTTTTTCTCACTCCTACTAGTGAATCTAATGTAACACACACCCATACAATGCGCACCACCCCGTGATGTTTTTCTCACTCCTACTTGTGAATCTAATGTAACACACACCCATACAATGCGCACCACCCCGTGATGTTTTCCTCACTCCTACTTGTGAATCTAATGTAACACACACCCATACAATGCGCACCACCCCGTGATGTTTTCCTCACTCCTACTAGTGAATGTAATGTAACACACACCCATACAATGCGCACCACCCCGTGATGTTTTCCTCACTCCTACTAGTGAATGTAATGTAACACACACCCATACAATGCGCACCACCCCGTGATGTTTTTCTCACTCCTACTAGTGAATGTAATGTAACACACACCCATACAATGCGCACCACCCCGTGATGTTTTTCTCACTCCTACTA
Source organism: Cavia porcellus (assembly GCF_034190915.1). NCBI lineage: Eukaryota > Metazoa > Chordata > Mammalia > Rodentia > Caviidae > Cavia > Cavia porcellus. The sequence goes on from NW_026948024.1 coordinate 6,670, forward strand.
GTGAATGTAATGTAACACACACCCATACAATGCGCACCACCCCGTGATGTTTTTCTCACTCCTACTAGTGAATCTAATGTAACACACACCCATACAATGCGCACCACCCCGTGATGTTTTTCTCACTCCTACTAGTGAATCTAATGTACCACACACCCATACAATGCGCACCACCACGTGATGATTTTCTCACTCCTACTAGTGAATCTAATGTAACACACACCCATACAATGCGCACCACCCCGTGATGATTTTCTCACTCCTACTAGTGAATCTAATGTAACACACACCCATACAATGCGCACAACCCCGTGATGTTTTTCTCACTCCTACTAGTGAATCTAATGTAACACACACCCATACAATGCGCACCACCCCGTGATGTTTTTCTCACTCCTACTAGTGAATCTAATGTAACACACACCCATACAATGCGCACCACCCCGTGATGTTTTTCTCACTCCTACTAGTGAATGTAATGTAACACACAGCCATACAATGCGCACCACCCCGTGATGTTTTTCTCACTCCTACTAGTGAATGTAATGTAACACACACCCATACAATGCGCACCACCCCGTGATGTTTTTCTCACTCCTACAAGTGAATCTAATGTAACACACACCCATACAATGCGCACCATCCCGTGATGTTTTTCTCACTCCTACAAGTGAATCTAATGTAACACACACCCATACAATGCGCACCACCCTGTGATGTTTTTCTCACTCCTACTAGTGAATGTAATGTAACACACACCCATACAATGCGCACCACCCCGTGATGATTTTCTCACTCCTACTAGTGAATGTAATGTAACACACACCCATACAATGCGCACCACCCCGTGATGTTTTTCTCACTCCTACAAGTGAATGTAATGTAACACACACCCATACAATGCGCACCACCCCGTGATGTTTTTCTCACTCCTACTAGTGAATCTAATGTAACACACACCCATACAATGCGCACCAACCCGTGATGTTTTTCTCACTCCTACTAGTGAATCTATTGTAACACACACCCATACAATGCGCACCACCCCGTGATGTTTTCCTCACTCCTTCTAGTGAATGTAATGTAACACACACCCATACAATGCGCACCACCCCGTGATGTTTTTCTCACTCCTACTCGTGAATGTAATGTAACACACACCCATACAATGCGCACCACCCCGTCATGTTTTTCTGACTCCTACTAGTGAATGTAATGTAACACACACCCATACATTGCGCACCACCCCGTCATGTTTTTCTCACTCCTACTAGTGAATGTAATGTAACACACACCCATACAATGCGCACCACCCCGTGATGTTTTTCTCACTCCTACTAGTGAATGTAATGTAACACACACCCATACAATGCGCACCACCCCGTGCTGTTTTTCTCACTCCTACTAGTTAATGTAACGTAACAAACACCCATACAATGCGCACCACCCCGTGATGTTTTTCTCACTCCTACTAGTGAATGTAATGTAACACACACCCATACAATGCGCACCTCCCCGTGATGTTTTTCTCACTCGTACTAGTGAATGTAATGTAACACACACCCACAAAATGCGCACCACCCCGTGATGTTTTTCTCACTCCTACTAGTGAATCTAACGTAACACACACCCATACAATGCGCACCACCCCGTGATGTTTTTCTCACTCCTACTAGTGAATGTAATGTAACACACAACCATACAATGCGCACCACCCCGTGATGTTTTCCTCACTCCTACTAGTGAATGCAATGTAAAACGCACCCATACAATGCGCACCACCCCTTGATGTTTTTCTTACTCCTACTAGTGAATGCAATTTAACACACACCCATACAATGCGCACCACCCTGAGATGTTTTCCTCACTCCTACTAGTGAATCTAATGTAACACACACCCATACAATGCGCACCACCCCGTGATGTTTTCCTCACTCCTACTAGTGAATCTAATGTAACACACACCCATACAATGCGCACCACCCCGTGATGTTTTTCTCACTCCTACTAGTGAATGTAATGTAACACACACCCATACAATGCGCACCACCCCGTGATGTTTTTCTCACTCCTACTAGTGAATGTAATGTAACACACACCCATACAATGCGCACCACCCCGTCATGTTTTTCTCACTCCTACCAGTGAATGTAATGTAACACACAACCATACAATGCGCACCACCCCGTGATGTTTTTCTCACTCCTACCAGTGAATCTAATGTAGCACACACCCATACAATGCGCACCACCCCGTGATGTTTTTCTCACTCCTACTAGTGAATCTAATGTAACACACACCCATACAATGCGCACCACCCCGTGATGTTTTTCTCACTCCTACTAGTGAATGTAATGTAACACACACCCATACAATGCGCACCACCCCGTGATGTTTTTCTCACTCCTTCTAGTGAATCTAATGTAACACACACCCATACAATGCGCACCACCCCGTGATGATTTTCTCACTCCTACTAGTGAATGTAATGTAACACACACCCATACAATGCGCACCACCCCGTGATGTTTTTCTCACTCCTACTAGTGAATCTAATGTAACACACACCCATACAATGCGCACCACCCCGTGATGTTTTTCTCACTCCTACTAGTGAATCAAATGTAACACACACCCATACAATGCGCACCACCCCGTGATGTTTTTCTCACTCCTACTAGTGAATCTAATGTAACACACACCCATACAATGCGCACCACCCCGTGATGTTTTCCTCACTCCTACTAGTGAATCTAATGTAACACACACCCATACAATGCGCACCACCCCGTGATGCTTTTCTCACTCCTACTAGTGAATCTAATGTAACACACACCCATACAATGCGCACCACACCGTGATGTTTTTCTCACTCCTACTAGTGAATGTAATGTAACACACACCCATACAATGCGCACCACCCCGTGATGTTTTTCTCACTCCTACTAGTGAATGTAATGTAACACACACCCATACAATGCGCACCACCCCGTGATGTTTTTCTCACTCCTACTAGTGAATGTAATGTAACACACACCCATGCAATGCGCACCACCCCGTGATGTTTTTCTCACTCCTACTAGTGAATCTAATGTAACACACAACCATACAATGTGCACCACCCCGTGATGTTTTTCTCACTCCTACTAGTGAATCTAATGTAACACACACCCATGCAATGCGCACCACCCCGTGATGTTTTTCTCACTCCTACAAGTGAATCTAATGTAACACACACCCATACAATGCGCACCACCCCGTCATGTTTTTCTCACTCCTACTAGTGAATGTAATGTAACACACACCCATACAATGCGCACCACCCCGTGATGTTTTTCTCACTCCTACTAGTGAATCTAACGTAACACACACCCATACAATGCGCACCACCCCGTGATGTTTTTCTCACTCCTACTAGTGAATGTAATGTAACACACACCCATACAATGCGCACCACCCCGTGATGTTTTTCTCACTCCTACTAGTGAATGTAATGTGACACACACCCATACAATGCGCACCACCCCGTGATGTTTTTCTCACTCCTACTAGTGAATGTAATGTGACACACACCCATACAATGCGCACCACCCCGTGATGTTTTTCTCACTCCTACTAGTGAATGTAATGTGACACACACCCATACAATGCGCACCACCCCGTGATGTTTTCCTCACTCCTACTAGTGAATCTAATGTAACACACACCCATACAATGCGCACCACCCCGTGATGTTTTCCTCACTCCTACTAGTGAATCTAATGTAACACACACCCATACAATGCGCACCACCCCGTGATGTTTTCCTCACTCCTACTAGTGAATCTAATGTAACACACACCCATACAATGCGCACCACCCCGTGATGTTTTCCTCACTCCTACTAGTGAATCTAATGTAACACACACCCATGCAATGCGCACCACCCCGTGATGTTTTCCTCACTCCTACTAGTGAATGTAATGTAACACACACCCATACAATGCGCACCACCCCGTCATGTTTTTCTCACTCCTACTAGTGAATGTAATGTAACACACACCCATACAATGCGCACCACCCCGTGATGTTTTTCTCACTCCTACTAGTGAATGTAATGTAACACACACCCATACAATGCGCACCACCCCGTCATGTTTTTCTCACTCCTACTAGTGAATCTAATGTAACACACACCCATACAATGCGCACCACCCCGTGATGTTTTTCTCACTCCTACTAGTGAATCTAATGTAACACACACCCATACAATGCGCACCACCCCGTGATGTTTTTCTCACTCCTACTAGTGAATCTAATGTAACACACACCCATACAATGCGCACCACCCCGTGATGTTTTTCTCACTCCTACTAGTGAATGTAATGTAACACACACCCATACAATGCGCACCACCCCGTGATGTTTTTCTCACTCCTACTAGTGAATGTAATGTAACACACACCCATACAATGCGCACCACCCCGTGATGTTTTTCTCACTCCTACTAGTGAATGTAATGTAACACACACCCATACAATGCGCACCTCCCCGTGATGTTTTTCTCACTCCTACTAGTGAATGTAATGTAACACACACCCATACAATGCGCACCACCCCGTGATGTTTTTCTCACTCCTACTAGTGAATGTAATGTAACACACACCCATACAATGCGCACCACCCCGTGATGTTTTTCTCACTCCTCTTAGTGAATGTAATGTAACACACACCCGTACAATGCGCACCACCCCGTGATGTTTTTCTCACTCCTACTAGTGAATCTAATGTAACACACACCCATACAATGCGCACCACCCCGTGATATTTTTCTCACTCCTACTAGTGAATCTAATGTAACACACACCCATACAATGCGCACCACCCCGTGATGTTTTCCTCACTCCTACTAGTGAATCTAATGTAACACACACCCATACAATGCGCACCACCCCGTGATGTTTTCCTCACTCCTACTAGTGAATCTAATGTAACACACACCCATACAATGCGCACCACCCCGTCATGTTTTTCTCACTCCTACCAGTGAATGTAATGTAACACACAACCATACAATGCGCACCACCCCGTGATGTTTTTCTCACTCCTACCAGTGAATCTAATGTAGCACACACCCATACAATGCGCACCACCCCGTGATGTTTTTCTCACTCCTACCAGTGAATCTAATGTAACACACACCCATACAATGCGCACCACCCCGTGATGTTTTTCTCACTCCTACCAGTGAATGTAATGTAACACACACCCATACAATGCGCACCACCCCGTGATGTTTTTCTCACTCCTTCTAGTGAATCTAATGTAACACACACCCATACAATGCGCACCACCCCGTGATGATTTTCTCACTCCTACTAGTGAATGTAATGTAACACACACCCATACAATGCGCACCACCCCGTGATGTTTTTCTCACTCCTTCTAGTGAATCTAATGTAACACACACCCATACAATGCGCACCACCCCGTGATGATTTTCTCACTCCTACTAGTGAATGTAATGTAACACACACCCATACAATGCGCACCACCCCGTGATGTTTTTCTCACTCCTACTAGTGAATCTATATGTAACACACACCCATACAATGCGCACCACCCCGTGATGTTTTTCTCACTCCTACTAGTGAATCAAATGTAACACACACCCATACAATGCGCACCACCCCGTGATGTTTTTCTCACTCCTACTAGTGAATCTAATGTAACACACACCCATGCAATGCGCACCACCCTGTGATGTTTTCCTCACTCCTACTAGTGAATCTAATGTAACACACACCCATACAATGCGCACAACCCCGTGATGCTTTTCTCACTCCTACTAGTGAATCTAATGTAACACACACCCATACAATGCGCACCACACCGTGATGTTTTTCTCACTCCTACTAGTGAATGTAATGTAACACACACCCATAAAATGCGCACCACCCCGTGATATTTATCTCACTCCTACTAGTGAATGTAATGTAACACACACCCATACAATGCGCACCACCCCGTGATGTTTTTCTCACTCCTACTAGTGAATGTAATGTAACACACACCCATACAATGCGCACCACCCCGTGATGTTTTTCTCACTCCTACTAGTGAATCTAATGTAACACACACCCATACAATGCGCACCACCCCGTGATGTTTTTCTCACTCCTACTATTGAATCTAATGTAACACACACCCATACAATGCGCACCACCCCGTGATGTATTTCTCACTCCTACTAGTGAATCTAATGTAACACACACCCATAAAATGCGCACCACCCCGTGATGTTTTTCTCACTCCTACTAGTGAATCTAATGTAACACACAACCATACAATGCGCACCACCCCGTGATGTTTTTCTCACTCCTACTAGTGAATCTAATGTAACACACACCCATACAATGCGCACCACGCCGTGATGTTTTTCTCACTCCTACTAGTGAATCTAATGTAACACACACCCATACAATGCGCACCACCCCGTGATGTTTTTCTCACTCCTACTAGTGAATCTAATGTAACACACACCCATACAATGCGCACCACCCCGTGATGTTTTTCTCACTCCTACTAGTGAATCTAATGTAACACACACCCATGCAATGCGCACCACCCCGTGATGTTTTCCTCACTCCTACTAGTGAATCTAATGTAACACACACCCATACAATGCGCACCACCCCGTGATGTTTTTCTCACTCCTACTAGTGAATCTAATGTAACACACACCGATACAATGCGCACCACCCCGTGATGTTTTCCTCACTCCTACTAGTGAATGTAATGTAACACACACCCATACAATGCGCACCACCCCGTCATGTTTTTCTCACTCCTACTAGTGAATGTAATGTAACACACACCCATACAATGCGCACCACCCCGTGATGATTTTCTCACTCCTACTAGTGAATGTAATGTAACACACACCCATACAATGCGCACCACCCCGTCATGTTTTTCTCACTCCTACTAGTGAATGTAATGTAACACACACCCATACAATGCGCACCACCCCGTGATGTTTTTCTCACTCCTACTAGTGAATCTAATGTAACACACACCCATACAATGCGCACCACCCCGTGATGTTTTTCTCACTCCTACTAGTGAATCTAATGTAACACACACCCATACAATGCGCACCACCCCGTGATGTTTTTCTCACTCCTACTAGTGAATCAAATGTAACACACACCCATACAATGCGCACCACCCCGTGATGTTTTTCTCACTCCTACTAGTGAATCTAATGTAACACACACCCATACAATGCGCACCACCCCGTGATGTTTTTCTCACTCCTACTAGTGAATCAAATGTAACACACACCCATACAATGCGCACCACCCCGTGATGTTTTTCTCACTCCTACTAGTGAATCTAATGTAACACACACCCATACAATGCGCACCACCCCGTGATGTTTTCCTCACTCCTACTAGTGAATCTAATGTAACACACACCCATACAATGCGCACCACCCCGTGATGCTTTTCTCACTCCTACTAGTGAATCTAATGTAACACACACCCATACAATGCGCACCACACCGTGATGTTTTTCTCACTCCTACTAGTGAATCTAATGTAACACACACCCATACAATGCGCACCACCCCGTGATGCTTTTCTCACTCCTACTAGTGAATCTAATGTAACACACACCCATACAATGCGCACCACACCGTGATGTTTTTCTCACTCCTACTAGTGAATGTAATGTAACACACACCCATAAAATGCGCACCACCCCGTGATATTTATCTCACTCCTACTAGTGAATGTAATGTAACACACACCCATACAATGCGCACCACCCCGTGATGTTTTTCTCACTCCTACTAGTGAATGTAATGTAACACACACCCATACAATGCGCACCACCCCGTGATGTTTTTCTCACTCCTACTAGTGAATCTAATGTAACACACACCCATACAATGCGCACCACCCCGTGATGTTTTTCTCACTCCTACTAGTGAATCTAATGTAACACACACCCATACAATGCGCACCACCCCGTGATGTTTTTCTCACTCCTACTAGTGAATCTAATGTAACACACACCCATACAATGCGCACCACCCCGTGATGTTTTTCTCACTCCTACTAGTGAATGTAATGTAACACACACCCATACAATGCGCACCACCCCGTGATGTTTTTCTCACTCCTACTAGTGAATCTAATGTAACAAACACCCATACAATGCGCACCACGCCGTGATGTTTTTCTCACTCCTACTAGTGAATGTAATGTAAGACACACACATACAATGCGCACCACCCCGTGATGTTTTTCTCACTCCTACTAGTGAATGTAATGTAACACACACCCATACAATGCGCACAACCCCGTGATGTTTTTCTCACTCCTACTAGTGAATGTAATGTAACACACACCCATACAATGCGCACCACCCCGTGATGTTTTTCTCACTCCTACTAGTGAATGTAATGTAACACACACCCATACAATGCGCACCACCCCGTGATGTTTTTCTCACTCCTACTAGTGAATGTAATGTAACACACACCCATACAATGCGCACCACCCCGTGATGTTTTTCTCACTCCTACTAGTGAATGTAATGTAACACACACACATACAATGCGCACCACCCCGTGATGTTTTTCTCACTCCTACTAGTGAATGTAATGTAACACACACACATACAATGCGCACCACCCCGTGATGTTTTTCTCACTCCTACTAGTGAATCTAATGTAACACACAACCATACAATGCGCACCACCCCGTGATGTTTTTCTCACTCCTACTAGTGAATCTAATGTAACACACAACCATACAATGCGCACCACCCCGTGATGTTTTTCTCACTCCTACTAGTGAATGTAATGTAACACACACCCATACAATGCGCACCACCCCGTGATGTTTTTCTCACTCCTATTAGTGAATGTAATGTAACACACACCCATACAATGCGCACCACCCCGTGATGTTTTTCTCACTCCTACTAGTGAATGTAATGTAACACACACCCATACAATGCGCACCACCCCGTGATGTTTTTCTCACTCCTACTAGTGAATGTAATGTAACACACACCCATACAATGCGCACCACCCCGTGATGTTTTTCTCACTCCTACTAGTGAATGTAATGTAACACACACCCATACAATGCGCACCACCCCGTGATGTTTTTCTCACTCCTACTAGTGAATGTAATGTAACACACACACATACAATGCGCACCACCCCGTGATGTTTTTCTCACTCCTACTAGTGAATGTAATGTAACACACACCCATACAATGCGCACCACCCCGTGATGTTTTTCTCACTCCTACTAGTGAAAGTAATGTAACACACACCCATACAATGCCCACCACCCCGTGATGTTTTTCTCACTCCTCTTAGTGAATGTAATGTAACACACGCCCATACAATGCGCACCACCCCGTGATGTTGTCCTCACTCCTACTAGTGAATCTAATGTAACACACACCCATACAATGCGCACCACCCCGTGATGTTTTTCTCACTCCTACTAGTGAATGTAATGTAACACACACCCATACAATGCGCACCACCCCGTGATGTTTTTCTCACTCCTACTAGTGAAAGTAATGTAACACACACCCATACAATGCGCACCACCCCGTGATGTTTTTCTCACTCCTCTTAGTGAATGTAATGTAACACACACCCATACAATGCGCACCACCCCGTGATGTTTTTCTCACTCCTACTAGTGAATCTAATGTAACACACACCCATACAATGCGCACCACCCCGTGATGTTTTTCTCACTCCTACTTGTGAATCTAATGTAACACACACCCATACAATGCGCACCACCCCGTGATGTTTTCCTCACTCCTACTTGTGAATCTAATGTAACACACACCCATACAATGCGCACCACCCCGTGATGTTTTCCTCACTCCTACTAGTGAATGTAATGTAACACACACCCATACAATGCGCACCACCCCGTGATGTTTTCCTCACTCCTACTAGTGAATGTAATGTAACACACACCCATACAATGCGCACCACCCCGTGATGTTTTTCTCACTCCTACTAGTGAATGTAATGTAACACACACCCATACAATGCGCACCACCCCGTGATGTTTTTCTCACTCCTACTAGTGAATGTAATGTAACACACACCCATACAATGCGCACCACCCCGTGATGTTTTTCTCACTCCTACTAGTGAATCTAATGTAACACACACCCATACAATGCGCACCACCCCGTGATGTTTTTCTCACTCCTACTAGTGAATCTAATGTACCACACACCCATACAATGCGCACCACCACGTGATGATTTTCTCACTCCTACTAGTGAATCTAATGTAACACACACCCATACAATGCGCACCACCCCGTGATGATTTTCTCACTCCTACTAGTGAATCTAATGTAACACACACCCATACAATGCGCACAACCCCGTGATGTTTTTCTCACTCCTACTAGTGAATCTAATGTAACACACACCCATACAATGCGCACCACCCCGTGATGTTTTTCTCACTCCTACTAGTGAATCTAATGTAACACACACCCATACAATGCGCACCACCCCGTGATGTTTTTCTCACTCCTACTAGTGAATGTAATGTAACACACAGCCATACAATGCGCACCACCCCGTGATGTTTTTCTCACTCCTACTAGTGAATGTAATGTAACACACACCCATACAATGCGCACCACCCCGTGATGTTTTTCTCACTCCTACAAGTGAATCTAATGTAACACACACCCATACAATGCGCACCATCCCGTGATGTTTTTCTCACTCCTACAAGTGAATCTAATGTAACACACACCCATACAATGCGCACCACCCTGTGATGTTTTTCTCACTCCTACTAGTGAATGTAATGTAACACACACCCATACAATGCGCACCACCCCGTGATGATTTTCTCACTCCTACTAGTGAATGTAATGTAACACACACCCATACAATGCGCACCACCCCGTGATGTTTTTCTCACTCCTACAAGTGAATGTAATGTAACACACACCCATACAATGCGCACCACCCCGTGATGTTTTTCTCACTCCTACTAGTGAATCTAATGTAACACACACCCATACAATGCGCACCAACCCGTGATGTTTTTCTCACTCCTACTAGTGAATCTATTGTAACACACACCCATACAATGCGCACCACCCCGTGATGTTTTCCTCACTCCTTCTAGTGAATGTAATGTAACACACACCCATACAATGCGCACCACCCCGTGATGTTTTTCTCACTCCTACTCGTGAATGTAATGTAACACACACCCATACAATGCGCACCACCCCGTCATGTTTTTCTGACTCCTACTAGTGAATGTAATGTAACACACACCCATACATTGCGCACCACCCCGTCATGTTTTTCTCACTCCTACTAGTGAATGTAATGTAACACACACCCATACAATGCGCACCACCCCGTGATGTTTTTCTCACTCCTACTAGTGAATGTAATGTAACACACACCCATACAATGCGCACCACCCCGTGCTGTTTTTCTCACTCCTACTAGTTAATGTAACGTAACAAACACCCATACAATGCGCACCACCCGTGATGTTTTTCTCACTCCTACTAGTGAATGTAATGTAACACACACCCATACAATGCGCACCTCCCCGTGATGTTTTTCTCACTCGTACTAGTGAATGTAATGTAACACACACCCACACAATGCGCACCACCCCGTGATGTTTTTCTCACTCCTACTAGTGAATCTAACGTAACACACACCCATACAATGCGCACCACCCCGTGATGTTTTTCTCACTCCTACTAGTGAATGTAATGTAACACACAACCATACAATGCGCACCACCCCGTGATGTTTTCCTCACTCCTACTAGTGAATGCAATGTAAAACGCACCCATACAATGCGCACCACCCCTTGATGTTTTTCTTACTCCTACTAGTGAATGCAATTTAACACACACCCATACAATGCGCACCACCCTGAGATGTTTTCCTCACTCCTACTAGTGAATCTAATGTAACACACACCCATACAATGCGCACCACCCCGTGATGTTTTCCTCACTCCTACTAGTGAATCTAATGTAACACACACCCATACAATGCGCACCACCCCGTGATGTTTTTCTCACTCCTACTAGTGAATGTAATGTAACACACACCCATACAATGCGCACCACCCCGTGATGTTTTTCTCACTCCTACTAGTGAATGTAATGTAACACACACCCATACAATGCGCACCACCCCGTCATGTTTTTCTCACTCCTACCAGTGAATGTAATGTAACACACAACCATACAATGCGCACCACCCCGTGATGTTTTTCTCACTCCTACCAGTGAATCTAATGTAGCACACACCCATACAATGCGCACCACCCCGTGATGTTTTTCTCACTCCTACTAGTGAATCTAATGTAACACACACCCATACAATGCGCACCACCCCGTGATGTTTTTCTCACTCCTACTAGTGAATGTAATGTAACACACACCCATACAATGCGCACCACCCCGTGATGTTTTTCTCACTCCTTCTAGTGAATCTAATGTAACACACACCCATACAATGCGCACCACCCCGTGATGATTTTCTCACTCCTACTAGTGAATGTAATGTAACACACACCCATACAATGCGCACCACCCCGTGATGTTTTTCTCACTCCTACTAGTGAATCTAATGTAACACACACCCATACAATGCGCACCACCCCGTGATGTTTTTCTCACTCCTACTAGTGAATCAAATGTAACACACACCCATACAATGCGCACCACCCCGTGATGTTTTTCTCACTCCTACTAGTGAATCTAATGTAACACACACCCATACAATGCGCACCACCCCGTGATGTTTTCCTCACTCCTACTAGTGAATCTAATGTAACACACACCCATACAATGCGCACCACCCCGTGATGCTTTTCTCACTCCTACTAGTGAATCTAATGTAACACACACCCATACAATGCGCACCACACCGTGATGTTTTTCTCACTCCTACTAGTGAATGTAATGTAACACACACCCATACAATGCGCACCACCCCGTGATGTTTTTCTCACTCCTACTAGTGAATGTAATGTAACACACACCCATACAATGCGCACCACCCCGTGATGTTTTTCTCACTCCTACTAGTGAATGTAATGTAACACACACCCATGCAATGCGCACCACCCCGTGATGTTTTTCTCACTCCTACTAGTGAATCTAATGTAACACACAACCATACAATGTGCACCACCCCGTGATGTTTTTCTCACTCCTACTAGTGAATCTAATGTAACACACACCCATGCAATGCGCACCACCCCGTGATGTTTTTCTCACTCCTACAAGTGAATCTAATGTAACACACACCCATACAATGCGCACCACCCCGTCATGTTTTTCTCACTCCTACTAGTGAATGTAATGTAACACACACCCATACAATGCGCACCACCCCGTGATGTTTTTCTCACTCCTACTAGTGAATCTAACGTAACACACACCCATACAATGCGCACCACCCCGTGATGTTTTTCTCACTCCTACTAGTGAATGTAATGTAACACACACCCATACAATGCGCACCACCCCGTGATGTTTTTCTCACTCCTACTAGTGAATGTAATGTGACACACACCCATACAATGCGCACCACCCCGTGATGTTTTTCTCACTCCTACTAGTGAATGTAATGTGACACACACCCATACAATGCGCACCACCCCGTGATGTTTTTCTCACTCCTACTAGTGAATGTAATGTGACACACACCCATACAATGCGCACCACCCCGTGATGTTTTCCTCACTCCTACTAGTGAATCTAATGTAACACACACCCATACAATGCGCACCACCCCGTGATGTTTTCCTCACTCCTACTAGTGAATCTAATGTAACACACACCCATACAATGCGCACCACCCCGTGATGTTTTCCTCACTCCTACTAGTGAATCTAATGTAACACACACCCATACAATGCGCACCACCCCGTGATGTTTTCCTCACTCCTACTAGTGAATCTAATGTAACACACACCCATGCAATGCGCACCACCCCGTGATGTTTTCCTCACTCCTACTAGTGAATGTAATGTAACACACACCCATACAATGCGCACCACCCCGTCATGTTTTTCTCACTCCTACTAGTGAATGTAATGTAACACACACCCATACAATGCGCACCACCCCGTGATGTTTTTCTCACTCCTACTAGTGAATGTAATGTAACACACACCCATACAATGCGCACCACCCCGTCATGTTTTTCTCACTCCTACTAGTGAATCTAATGTAACACACACCCATACAATGCGCACCACCCCGTGATGTTTTTCTCACTCCTACTAGTGAATCTAATGTAACACACACCCATACAATGCGCACCACCCCGTGATGTTTTTCTCACTCCTACTAGTGAATCTAATGTAACACACACCCATACAATGCGCACCACCCCGTGATGTTTTTCTCACTCCTACTAGTGAATGTAATGTAACACACACCCATACAATGCGCACCACCCCGTGATGTTTTTCTCACTCCTACTAGTGAATGTAATGTAACACACACCCATACAATGCGCACCACCCCGTGATGTTTTTCTCACTCCTACTAGTGAATGTAATGTAACACACACCCATACAATGCGCACCTCCCCGTGATGTTTTTCTCACTCCTACTAGTGAATGTAATGTAACACACACCCATACAATGCGCACCACCCCGTGATGTTTTTCTCACTCCTACTAGTGAATGTAATGTAACACACACCCATACAATGCGCACCACCCCGTGATGTTTTTCTCACTCCTCTTAGTGAATGTAATGTAACACACACCCGTACAATGCGCACCACCCCGTGATGTTTTTCTCACTCCTACTAGTGAATCTAATGTAACACACACCCATACAATGCGCACCACCCCGTGATATTTTTCTCACTCCTACTAGTGAATCTAATGTAACACACACCCATACAATGCGCACCACCCCGTGATGTTTTCCTCACTCCTACTAGTGAATCTAATGTAACACACACCCATACAATGCGCACCACCCCGTGATGTTTTCCTCACTCCTACTAGTGAATCTAATGTAACACACACCCATACAATGCGCACCACCCCGTCATGTTTTTCTCACTCCTACCAGTGAATGTAATGTAACACACAACCATACAATGCGCACCACCCCGTGATGTTTTTCTCACTCCTACCAGTGAATCTAATGTAGCACACACCCATACAATGCGCACCACCCCGTGATGTTTTTCTCACTCCTACCAGTGAATCTAATGTAACACACACCCATACAATGCGCACCACCCCGTGATGTTTTTCTCACTCCTACCAGTGAATGTAATGTAACACACACCCATACAATGCGCACCACCCCGTGATGTTTTTCTCACTCCTTCTAGTGAATCTAATGTAACACACACCCATACAATGCGCACCACCCCGTGATGATTTTCTCACTCCTACTAGTGAATGTAATGTAACACACACCCATACAATGCGCACCACCCCGTGATGTTTTTCTCACTCCTTCTAGTGAATCTAATGTAACACACACCCATACAATGCGCACCACCCCGTGATGATTTTCTCACTCCTACTAGTGAATGTAATGTAACACACACCCATACAATGCGCACCTCCCCGTGATGTTTTTCTCACTCCTACTAGTGAATCTAATGTAACACACACCCATACAATGCGCACCACCCCGTGATGTTTTTCTCACTCCTACTAGTGAATCAAATGTAACACACACCCATACAATGCGCACCACCCCGTGATGTTTTTCTCACTCCTACTAGTGAATCTAATGTAACACACACCCATGCAATGCGCACCACCCTGTGATGTTTTCCTCACTCCTACTAGTGAATCTAATGTAACACACACCCATACAATGCGCACAACCCCGTGATGCTTTTCTCACTCCTACTAGTGAATCTAATGTAACACACACCCATACAATGCGCACCACACCGTGATGTTTTTCTCACTCCTACTAGTGAATGTAATGTAACACACACCCATAAAATGCGCACCACCCCGTGATATTTATCTCACTCCTACTAGTGAATGTAATGTAACACACACCCATACAATGCGCACCACCCCGTGATGTTTTTCTCACTCCTACTAGTGAATGTAATGTAACACACACCCATACAATGCGCACCACCCCGTGATGTTTTTCTCACTCCTACTAGTGAATCTAATGTAACACACACCCATACAATGCGCACCACCCCGTGATGTTTTTCTCACTCCTACTATTGAATCTAATGTAACACACACCCATACAATGCGCACCACCCCGTGATGTATTTCTCACTCCTACTAGTGAATCTAATGTAACACACACCCATAAAATGCGCACCACCCCGTGATGTTTTTCTCACTCCTACTAGTGAATCTAATGTAACACACAACCATACAATGCGCACCACCCCGTGATGTTTTTCTCACTCCTACTAGTGAATCTAATGTAACACACACCCATACAATGCGCACCACGCCGTGATGTTTTTCTCACTCCTACTAGTGAATCTAATGTAACACACACCCATACAATGCGCACCACCCCGTGATGTTTTTCTCACTCCTACTAGTGAATCTAATGTAACACACACCCATACAATGCGCACCACCCCGTGATGTTTTTCTCACTCCTACTAGTGAATCTAATGTAACACACACCCATGCAATGCGCACCACCCCGTGATGTTTTCCTCACTCCTACTAGTGAATCTAATGTAACACACACCCATACAATGCGCACCACCCCGTGATGTTTTTCTCACTCCTACTAGTGAATCTAATGTAACACACACCGATACAATGCGCACCACCCCGTGATGTTTTCCTCACTCCTACTAGTGAATGTAATGTAACACACACCCATACAATGCGCACCACCCCGTCATGTTTTTCTCACTCCTACTAGTGAATGTAATGTAACACACACCCATACAATGCGCACCACCCCGTGATGATTTTCTCACTCCTACTAGTGAATGTAATGTAACACACACCCATACAATGCGCACCACCCCGTCATGTTTTTCTCACTCCTACTAGTGAATGTAATGTAACACACACCCATACAATGCGCACCACCCCGTGATGTTTTTCTCACTCCTACTAGTGAATCTAATGTAACACACACCCATACAATGCGCACCACCCCGTGATGTTTTTCTCACTCCTACTAGTGAATCTAATGTAACACACACCCATACAATGCGCACCACCCCGTGATGTTTTTCTCACTCCTACTAGTGAATCAAATGTAACACACACCCATACAATGCGCACCACCCCGTGATGTTTTTCTCACTCCTACTAGTGAATCTAATGTAACACACACCCATACAATGCGCACCACCCCGTGATGTTTTTCTCACTCCTACTAGTGAATCAAATGTAACACACACCCATACAATGCGCACCACCCCGTGATGTTTTTCTCACTCCTACTAGTGAATCTAATGTAACACACACCCATACAATGCGCACCACCCCGTGATGTTTTCCTCACTCCTACTAGTGAATCTAATGTAACACACACCCATACAATGCGCACCACCCCGTGATGCTTTTCTCACTCCTACTAGTGAATCTAATGTAACACACACCCATACAATGCGCACCACACCGTGATGTTTTTCTCACTCCTACTAGTGAATCTAATGTAACACACACCCATACAATGCGCACCACCCCGTGATGCTTTTCTCACTCCTACTAGTGAATCTAATGTAACACACACCCATACAATGCGCACCACACCGTGATGTTTTTCTCACTCCTACTAGTGAATGTAATGTAACACACACCCATAAAATGCGCACCACCCCGTGATATTTATCTCACTCCTACTAGTGAATGTAATGTAACACACACCCATACAATGCGCACCACCCCGTGATGTTTTTCTCACTCCTACTAGTGAATGTAATGTAACACACACCCATACAATGCGCACCACCCCGTGATGTTTTTCTCACTCCTACTAGTGAATCTAATGTAACACACACCCATACAATGCGCACCACCCCGTGATGTTTTTCTCACTCCTACTAGTGAATCTAATGTAACACACACCCATACAATGCGCACCACCCCGTGATGTTTTTCTCACTCCTACTAGTGAATCTAATGTAACACACACCCATACAATGCGCACCACCCCGTGATGTTTTTCTCACTCCTACTAGTGAATGTAATGTAACACACACCCATACAATGCGCACCACCCCGTGATGTTTTTCTCACTCCTACTAGTGAATCTAATGTAACAAACACCCATACAATGCGCACCACGCCGTGATGTTTTTCTCACTCCTACTAGTGAATGTAATGTAAGACACACACATACAATGCGCACCACCCCGTGATGTTTTTCTCACTCCTACTAGTGAATGTAATGTAACACACACCCATACAATGCGCACAACCCCGTGATGTTTTTCTCACTCCTACTAGTGAATGTAATGTAACACACACCCATACAATGCGCACCACCCCGTGATGTTTTTCTCACTCCTACAAGTGAATCAAATGTAACACACACCCATACAATGCGCACCACCCCGTGATGTTTTTCTCACTCCTACTAGTGAATCTAATGTAACACACACCCATACAATGCGCACCACCCCGTGATGTTTTTCTCACTCCTACTAGTGAATCTAATGTAACACACACCCGTACAATGCGCACCACCCCGTGATGTTTTTCTCACTCCTACTAGTGAATGTAATGTAACACACACCCATACAATGCGCACCACCCCGTGATGTTTTTCTCACTCCTACTAGTGAATGTAATGTAACACACACCCATACAATGCGCACCACCCCGTGATGTTTTTCTCACTCCTACTAGTGAATGTAATGTAACACACACCCATACAATGCGCACCACCCCGTGATGTTTTTCTCACTCCTACTAGTGAATGTAATGTAACACACACACATACAATGCGCACCACCCCGTGATGTTTTTCTCACTCCTACTAGTGAATCTAATGTAACACACAACCATACAATGCGCACCACCCCGTGATGTTTTTCTCACTCCTACTAGTGAATCTAATGTAACACACAACCATACAATGCGCACCACCCCGTGATGTTTTTCTCACTCCTACTAGTGAATGTAATGTAACACACACCCATACAATGCGCACCACCCCGTGATGTTTTTCTCACTCCTATTAGTGAATGTAATGTAACACACACCCATACAATGCGCACCACCCCGTGATGTTTTTCTCACTCCTACTAGTGAATGTAATGTAACACACACCCATACAATGCGCACCACCCCGTGATGTTTTTCTCACTCCTACTAGTGAATGTAATGTAACACACACCCATACAATGCGCACCACCCCGTGATGTTTTTCTCACTCCTACTAGTGAATGTAATGTAACACACACCCATACAATGCGCACCACCCCGTGATGTTTTTCTCACTCCTACTAGTGAATGTAATGTAACACACACACATACAATGCGCACCACCCCGTGATGTTTTTCTCACTCCTACTAGTGAATCTAATGTAACACACAACCATACAATGCGCACCACCCCGTGATGTTTTTCTCACTCCTACTAGTGAATGTAATGTAACACACACCCATACAATGCGCACCACCCCGTGATGTTTTTCTCACTCCTACTAGTGAATGTAATGTGACACACACCCATACAATGCGCACCACCCCGTGATGTTTTTCTCACTCCTACAAGTGAATCTAATGTAACACACACCCATACAATGCGCACCACCCCGTGATGTTTTTCTCACTCCTACTAGTGAATGTAATGTAACACACACCCATACAATGCGCACCACCCCGTGATGTTTTTCTCACTCCTACTAGTGAATCTAATGTAACACACACCCATACAATGCGCACCACCCCGTGATGTTTTTCTCACTCCTACTAGTGAATGTAATGTAACACACACCCATACAATGCGCACCACCCCATGATGTTTTTCTCACTCCTACTAGTGAATGTAATGTAACACACACCCATACAATGCGCACCACCCCGTGATGTTTTTCTCACTCCTACTAGTGATGGTAATGTAACACACAGCCATACAATGCGCACCACCCCGTGATGTTTTTCTCACTCCTATTAGTGAATGTAATGTAACACACACACATACAATGCGCACCACCCCGTGATGTTTTTCTCACTCCTCTTAGTGAATGTAATGTAACACACACCCATACAATGCGCACCACCCCGTGATGTTTTTCTCACTCCTACTAGTGAATCTAATGTAACACACACCCATACAATGCGCACCACCCCGTGATGTTTTTCTCACTCCTACTAGTGAATCTAATGTAACACACACCCATACAATGCGCACCACCCCGTGATGTTTTCCTCACTCCTACTAGTGAATCTAATGTAACGCACACCCATACAATGCGCACCACCCCGTGATGTTTTCCTCACTCCTACTAGTGAATCTAATGTAACACACACCCATACAATGCGCACCACCCCGTGATGTTTTCCTCACTCCTACTAGTGAATCTAATGTAACACACACCCATACAATGCGCACCACCCCGTGATGTTTTTCTCACTCCTACTAGTGAATGTAATGTAACACACACCCATACAATGCGCACCACCCCGTGATGTTTTTCTCACTCCTACTAGTGAATGTAATGTAACACACACCCATACAATGCGCACCACCCCGTCATGTTTTTCTCACTCCTACCAGTGAATGTAATGTAACACACAACCATACAATGCGCACCACCCCGTGATGTTTTTCTCACTCCTACTAGTGAATCTAATGTAGCACACACCCATACAATGCGCACCACCCCGTGATGTTTTTCTCACTCCTACTAGTGAATCTAATGTAACACACACCCATACAATGCGCACCACCCCGTGATGTTTTTCTCACTCCTACTAGTGAATGTAATGTAACACACACCCATACAATGCGCACCACCCCGTGATGTTCTTCTCACTCCTTCTAGTGAATCTAATGTAACACACACCCATACAATGCGCACCACCCCGTGATGATTTTCTCACTCCTACTAGTGAATGTAATGTAACACACACCCATACAATGCGCACCACCCCGTGATGTTTTTCTCACTCCTACTAGTGAATCTAATGTAACACACACCCATACAATGCGCACCACCCCGTGATGTTTTTCTCACTCCTACTAGTGAATCAAATGTAACACACACCCATACAATGCGCACCACCCCGTGATGTTTTCCTCACTCCTACTAGTGAATCTAATGTAACACACACCCATACAATGCGCACCACCCCGTGATGTTTTCCTCACTCCTACTAGTGAATCTAATGTAACACACACCCATACAATGCGCACCACCCCGTGATGCTTTTCTCACTCCTACTAGTGAATCTAATGTAACACACACCCATACAATGCGCACCACACCGTGATGTTTTTCTCACTCCTACTAGTGAATGTAATGTAACACACACCCATAAAATGCGCACCACCCCGTGATGTTTATCTCACTCCTACTAGTGAATGTAATGTAACACACACCCATACAATGCGCACCACCCCGTGATGTTTTTCTCACTCCTACTAGTGAATGTAATGTAACACACACCCATACAATGCGCACCACCCCGTGATGTTTTTCTCACTCCTACTAGTGAATCTAATGTAACACACACCCATACAATGCGCACCACCCCGTGATGTTTTTCTCACTCCTACTAGTGAATCTAATGTAACACACACCCATACAATGCGCACCACCCGGTGATGTTTTTCTCACTCCTACTAGTGAATCTAATGTAACACACACCCATACAATGCGCACCACCCCGTGATGTTTTTCTCACTCCTACTAGTGAATCTAATGTAACACACAACCATACAATGCGCACCACCCCGTGATGTTTTTCTCACTCCTACTAGTGAATCTAATGTAACAAACACCCATACAATGCGCACCACGCCGTGATGTTTTTCTCACTCCTACTAGTGAA
Organism: Cavia porcellus; assembly: GCF_034190915.1. Classification (NCBI taxonomy): domain Eukaryota; kingdom Metazoa; phylum Chordata; class Mammalia; order Rodentia; family Caviidae; genus Cavia; species Cavia porcellus. The sequence continues at coordinate 28,718 of NW_026948024.1, forward strand.
TGTAATGTAACACACACCCATACAATGCGCACCACCCCGTGATGTTTTTCTCACTCCTACTAGTGAATCTAATGTAACACACACCCATACAATGCGCACCACCCCGTGATGTTTTTCTCTCTCCTACTAGTGAATCTAATGTAACACACACCCATACAATGCGCACCACCCCGTGATGTTTTTCTCACTCCTACTAGTGAATCTAATGTAACACACAACCATACAATGCGCACCACCCCGTGATGTTTTTCTCACTCCTACTAGTGAATCTAATGTAACACACACCCATACAATGCGCACCACCCCGTGATGTTTTCTTCACTCCTACTAGTGAATGTAATGTAACACACACCCATACAATGCGCACCACCCCGTGATGTTTTTCTCACTCCTACTAGTGAATCTAATGTAACACACACCGATACAATGCGCACCACCCCGTGATGTTTTTCTCACTCCTACTAGTGAATGTAATGTAACACACACCCATACAATGCGCACCACCCCGTCATGTTTTTCTCACTCCTACTAGTGAATGTAATGTAACACACACCCATACAATGCGCACCACCCCGTGATGTTTTTCTCACTCCTACTAGTGAATCTAATGTAACACACACCCATACAATGCGCACCACCCCGTGATGTTTTTCTCACTCCTACTAGTGAATCTAATGTAACACACACCCATACAATGCGCACCACCCCGTGATGTTTTTCTCACTCCTACTAGTGAATGTAATGTAACACACACCCATACAATGCGCACCACCCCGTGATGTTTTTCTCACTCCTACTAGTGAATGTAATGTAACACACACCCATACAATGCGCACCACCCCATGAGGTTTTTCTCACTCCTACTAGTGAATGTAATGTAACACACACCCATACAATGCGCACCACCCCGTGATGTTTATCTCACTCCTACTAGTGAATGTAATGTAACACACACCCATACAATGCGCACCACCCCGTGATGTTTTTCTCACTCCTACTAGTGAATGTAATGTAACACACACCCATACAATGCGCACCACCCCGTGATGTTTTTCTCACTCCTACTAGTGAATCTAATGTAACACACACCCATACAATGCGCACCACCCCGTGATGTTTTTCTCACTCCTACTAGTGAATCTAATGTAACACACACCCATACAATGCGCACCACCCCGTGATGTTTTTCTCACTCCTACTAGTGAATCTAATGTAACACACACCCATACAATGCGCACCACCCCGTGATGTTTTTCTCACTCCTACTAGTGAATCTAATGTAACACACAACCATACAATGCGCACCACCCCGTGATGTTTTTCTCACTCCTACTAGTGAATCTAATGTAACAAACACCCATACAATGCGCACCACGCCGTGATGTTTTTCTCACTCCTACTAGTGAATGTAATGTAACACACACCCATACAATGCGCACCACCCCGTGATGTTTTTCTCACTCCTACTAGTGAATCTAATGTAACACACACCCATACAATGCGCACCACCCCGTGATGTTTTTCTCACTCCTACTAGTGAATCTAATGTAACACACACCCATACAATGCGCACCACCCCGTGATGTTTTTCTCACTCCTACTAGTGAATCTAATGTAACACACAACCATACAATGCGCACCACCCCGTGATGTTTTTCTCACTCCTACTAGTGAATCTAATGTAACACACACCCATACAATGCGCACCACCCCGTGATGTTTTCCTCACTCCTACTAGTGAATGTAATGTAACACACACCCATACAATGCGCACCACCCCGTGATGTTTTTCTCACTCCTACTAGTGAATCTAATGTAACACACACCGATACAATGCGCACCACCCCGTGATGTTTTTCTCACTCCTACTAGTGAATGTAATGTAACACACACCCATACAATGCGCACCACCCCGTCATGTTTTTCTCACTCCTACTAGTGAATGTAATGTAACACACACCCATACAATGCGCACCACCCCGTGATGTTTTTCTCACTCCTACTAGTGAATGTAATGTAACACACACCCATACAATGCGCACCACCCCGTGATGTTTTTCTCACTCCTACTAGTGAATCTAATGTAACACACACCCATACAATGCGCACCACCCCGTGATGTTTTTCTCACTCCTACTAGTGAATGTAATGTAACACACACCCATACAATGCGCACCACCCCGTGATGTTTTTCTCACTCCTACTAGTGAATGTAATGTAACACACACCCATACAATGCGCACCACCCCGTGATGTTTTTCTCACTCCTACTAGTGAATGTAATGTAACACACACCCATACAATGCGCACCACCCCGTGATGTTTTTCTCACTCCTACTAGTGAATGTAATGTAACACACACCCATACAATGCGCACCACCCCGTGATGTTTTTCTCACTCCTACTAGTGAATGTAATGTAACACACACCCATACAATGCGCACCACCCCGTGATGTTTTTCTCACTCCTACTAGTGAATGTAATATGACACACACCCATACAATGCGCACCACCCCGTGATGTTTTTCTCAATCCTACTAGTGAATGTAATGTGACACACACCCATACAATGCGCACCACCACGTGATGTTTTTCTCACTCCTACTAGTGAATGTAATGTAACACACACCCATGCAATGCGCACCACCCCGTGATGTTTTTCTCACTCCTACAAGTGAATCTAATGTAACACACACCCATACAATGAGCACCACCCCGTGATGTTTTTCTCACTCCTACTAGTGAATCTAATGTAACACACACCCATACAATGCGCACCACCCCGTGATGTTTTTCTCACTCCTACTAGTGAATCTAATGTAACACACACCCATACAATGCGCACCACCCCGTGATGGTTTTCTCACTCCTACTAGTGAATGCAATGTAACACACACCCATACAATGCGCACCACCCCGTGATGTTTTTCTCACTCCTACTAGTGAATGCAATGTAACACACACCCATACAATGCGCACCACCCCGTGATGTTTTTCTCACTCCTACTAGTGAATGTAATGTAACACACACCCATACAATGCGCACCACCCCGTGATGTTTTTCTCACTCCTACTAGTGAATGTAATGTAAGACACACACATACAATGCGCACCACCCCGTGATGTTTTTCTCACTCCTACTAGTGAATGTAACGTAACACACACCCATACAATGCGCACAACCCCGTGATGTTTTTCTCACTCCTACTAGTGAATGTAATGTAACACACACCCATACAATGCGCACCACCCCGTGATGTTTTTCTCACTCCTACAAGTGAATCAAATGTAACACACACCCATACAATGCGCACCACCCCGTGATGTTTTTCTCACTCCTACTAGTGAATGTAATGTAACACACACCCATACAATGCGCACCACCCCGTGATGTTTTTCTCACTCCTACTAGTGAATGTAATGTAACACACACCCATACAATGCGCACCACCCCGTGATGTTTTTCTCACTCCTACTAGTGAATGTAATGTAACACACACCCATACAATGCGCACCACCCCGTGATGTTTTTCTCACTGCTACTAGTGAATGTAATGTAACACACACCCATACAATGCGCACCACCCCGTGATGTTTTTCTCACTCCTACTAGTGAATGTAATGTAACACACACCCATACAATGCGCACCACCCCGTGATGTTTTCTCACTCCTACTAGTGAATGTAATGTAACACACACACATACAATGCGCACCACCCCGTGATGTTTTTCTCACTCCTACTAGTGAATCTAATGTAACACACAACCATACAATGCGCACCACCCCGTGATGTTTTTCTCACTCCTACTAGTGAATCTAATGTAACACACAACCATACAATGCGCACCACCCCGTGATGTTTTTCTCACTCCTACTAGTGAATCTAATGTAACACACACCCATACAATGCGCACCACCCCGTGATGTTTTTCTCACTCCTACTAGTGAATGTAATGTAACACACACCCATACAATGCGCACCACCCCGTGATGTTTTTCTCACTCCTACTAGTGAATGTAATGTAACACACACCCATTCAATGCGCACCACCCCGTGATGTTTTTCTCACTCCTACTAGTGAATGTAATGTAACACACACCCATACAATGCGCACCACCCCGTGATGTTTTTCTCACTCCTACTAGTGAATCTAATGTAACACACACCCATACAATGCGCACCACCCCGTGATGGTTTTCTCACTCCTACTAGTGAATGCAATGTAACACACACCCATACAATGCGCACCACCCCGTGATGTTTTTCTCACTCCTACTAGTGAATGCAATGTAACACACACCCATACAATGCGCACCACCCCGTGATGTTTTTCTCACTCCTACTAGTGAATGTAATGTAACACACACCCATACAATGCGCACCACCCCGTGATGTTTTTCTCACTCCTACTAGTGAATGTAATGTAAGACACACACATACAATGCGCACCACCCCGTGATGTTTTTCTCACCCCTACTAGTGAATGTAACGTAACACACACCCATACAATGCGCACAACCCCGTGATGTTTTTCTCACTCCTACTAGTGAATGTAATGTAACACACACCCATACAATGCGCACCACCCCGTGATGTTTTTCTCACTCCTACAAGTGAATCAAATGTAACACACACCCATACAATGCGCACCACCCCGTGATGTTTTTCTCACTCCTACTAGTGAATCTAATGTAACACACACCCATACAATGCTCACCACCCCGTGATGTTTTTCTCACTCCTACTAGTGAATGTAATGTAACACACACCCATACAATGCGCACCACCCCGTGATGTTTTTCTCACTCCTACTAGTGAATGTAATGTAACACACACCCATACAATGCGCACCACCCCGTGATGTTTTTCTCACTGCTACTAGTGAATGTAATGTAACACACACCCATACAATGCGCACCACCCCGTGATGTTTTTCTCACTCCTACTAGTGAATGTAATGTAACACACACCCATACAATGCGCACCACCCCGTGATGTTTTTCTCACTCGTACTAGTGAATGTAATGTAACACACACACATACAATGCGCACCACCCCGTGATGTTTTTCTCACTCCTACTAGTGAATCTAATGTAACACACAACCATACAATACGCACCACCCCGTGATGTTTTTCTCACTCCTACTAGTGAATCTAATGTAACACACAACCATACAATGCGCACCACCCCGTGATGTTTTTCTCACTCCTACTAGTGAATCTAATGTAACACACACCCATACAATGCGCACCACCCCGTGATGTTTTTCTCACTCCTACTAGTGAATGTAATGTAACACACACCCATACAATGCGCACCACCCCGTGATGTTTTTCTCACTCCTACTACTGAATGTAATGTAACACACACCCATTCAATGCGCACCACCCCGTGATGTTTTTCTCACTCCTACTAGTGAATGTAATGTAACACACACCCATACAATGCGCACCACCCCGTGATGTTTTTCTCACTCCTACTAGTGAATGTAATGTAACACACACCCATACAATGCGCACCACCCCGTGATGTTTTTCTCACTCCTACTAGTGAATGTAATGTAACACACACCCATACAATGCGCACCACCCCGTGATGTTTTTCTCACTCCTACAAGTGAATCTAATGTAACACACACCCATACAATGCGCACCACCCCGTGATGTTTTTCTCACTCCTACTAGTGAATGTAATGTAACACACACTCATACAATGCGCACCACCCCGTGATGTTTTTCTCACTCCTACTAGTGAATCTAATGTAACACACACCCATACAATGCGCACCACCCCGTCATGTTTTTCTCACTCCTACTAGTGAATGTAATGTAACACACACTCATACAATGCGCACCACCCCGTGATGTTTTTCTCACTCCTACTAGTGAATGTAATGTAACTCACACCCATACAATGCGCACCACCCCGTGATGTTTTTCTCAATCCTCCTAGTGAATGTAATGTAACACACACCCATACAAAGCGCACCACCCCGTGATGTTTTTCTCACTCCTACTAGTGAATGTAATGTAACACACACCCATACAATGCGCACCACCCCGTGATGTTTTTCTCACTCCGACTAGTGAAGCTAATGTAACACACACCCAAACAATGCGCACCACCCCGTGATGTTTTTCTCACTCCCACTAGTGAATGTAATGTAACACACACCCATACAATGCGCACCACCCCGTGATGTTTTTCTCACTCCTACTAGTGAATGTAATGTAACACACACCCATACAATGCGCAACACCCCGTGATGTTTTTCTCACTCCTACTAGTGAATCTAATGTATCACACACCCATACAATGCGCACCACCCCGTGATGTGTTTCTCACTCCTACTAGTGAATCTAATGTAACACACACCCATACAATGCGCACCACCCCGTGATGTTTTTCTCACTCCTACTAGTGAATCTAATGTAACACACACCCATACAATGCGCACCACCCCGTGATGTTTTTCTCACTCCTACTAGTGAATCTAATGTAACACACACCCATACAATGCGCACCACCCCGTCATGTTTTTCTCACTCCTACTAGTGAATGTAATGTAACACACACTCATACAATGCGCACCACCCCGTGATGTTTTTCTCACTCCTACTAGTGAATGTAATGTAACTCACACCCATACAATGCGCACCACCCCGTGATGTTTTTCTCAATCCTCCTAGTGAATGTAATGTAACACACACCCATACAAAGGGCACCACCCCGTGATGTTTTTCTCACTCCTACTAGTGAATGTAATGTAACACACACCCATACAATGCGCACCACCCCGTGATGTTTTTCTCACTCCGACTAGTGAAGCTAATGTAACACACACCCAAACAATGCGCACCACCCCGTGATGTTTTTCTCACTCCCACTAGTGAATGTAATGTAACACACACCCATACAATGCGCACCACCCCGTGATGTTTTTCTCACTCCTACTAGTGAATGTAATGTAACACACACCCATACAATGCGCAACACCCCGTGATGTTTTTCTCACTCCTACTAGTGAATCTAATGTAACACACACCCATACATTGCGCACCACCCCGTGATGTTTTTCTCACTCCTACTAGTGAATCTAATGTATCACACACCCATACAATGCGCACCACCCCGTGATGTTTTTCTCACTCCTACTAGTGAATCTAATGTAACACACACCCATACAATGCGCACCACCCCGTGATGTTTTTCTCACTCCTTCTAGTGAATGTAATGTAAAACACACCCATACAATGCGCAACACCCCGTGATGTTTTTCTCACTCCTACTAGTGAATCTAATGTAACACACACCCATACAATGCGCACCACCCCGTGATGTTTTTCTCACTCCTACTAGTGAATCTAATGTAACACACACCCATACAATGCGCACCACCCCGTGATGTTTTTCTCACTCCTACTAGTGAATGTAATCTAACACACACCCATTCAATGCGCACCACCCCGTGATGTTTTTCTCACTCCCACTAGTGAATGTGATGTAACACACACCCATACAATGCGCACCACCCCGTGATGTTTTTCTCACTCCGACTAGTGAATGTAATGTAACACACACCCATACAATGCGCACCACCCTGTGATGTTTTTCTCACTCCTACTAGTGAATGTAATGTAACACACACCCATACAATGCGCACCACCCCGTGATGTTTTTCTCACTCCTACTAGTGAATGTAATGTAACACACACCCATACAATGCGCACCACCCCGTGATGTTTTTCTCACTCCTACTAGTGAATCTAATGTAACGCACACCCATACAATGCGCACCACCCCGTGATGTTTTTCTCACTCCTACTAGTGAATCTAATGTAACACACACCCATACAATGCGCACCACCCGGTGATGTTTTTCTCACTCCTACTAGTGAATCTAATGTAACACACACCCATACAATGCGCAACACTCCGTGATGTTTTTCTCACACCTACTTGTGAATGTAATGTAAAACACACCCATACAATGCGCACCAGCCCGTGATGTTTTTCTCACTCCTACTAGTGAATCTAATGTAACACACACCCATACAATGCGCATGACCCCGTGATGTTTTTCTCACTCCTACTAGTGAATGTAATGTAACACACACCCATACAATGCGCACCACCCCGTGATGTTTTTCTCACTCCTACTAGTGAATGTAATGTAACACACACCCATACAATGCGCAACACCCCGTGATGTTTTTCTCACTCCGACTAGTGAAGCTAATGTAACACACACCCAAACAATGCGCACCACCCCGTGATGTTTTTCTCACTCCTACTAGTGAATCTAATGTAACACACACCCATACAATGCGCACCACCCCGTGATGTTTTTCTCACTCCTTCTAGTGAATGTAATGTAACACACACCCATACAATGCGCACCACCCCGTGATGTTTTTCTCACTCCTACTACTGCATGTAACGCAACATACACCCATTCAATGCGCACCACCCCGTAATGTTTTTCTCACTCCTAAGTGAACGTAATGTAACACACACCCATACAATGCGCACCACCCCGTGATGTTTTTCTCACTCCTACTAGTGAATGTAATGTAACACACACCCATACAATGCGCACCACCCCGTGATGTTTTTCTCACTCCTACTAGTGAATGTAATGTAACACACACCCATACAATGCGCACCACCCCGTGATGTTTTTCTCACTCCTACTAGTGAATGCAATGTACCACACACCCATACAATGCGCACCACCCCGAGATGTTTTTCTCACTCCTACTAGTGAATGTAATGTAACACACACCCATACAATGCGCACCACCCCGTGATGTTTTTCTCACTCCTACTAGTGAATGTAATGTAACACACACCCATACAATGCGCACCACCCCGTGACGTTTTTCTCATTCCTACTAGTGTATCTAATGTAACACACACCCATACAATGCGCACCACCCCGTGATGTTTTTCTCACTCCTACTAGTGAATGTAATGTAACACACACCCATACAATGCGCACCACCCCGTGATGTTTTTCTCACTCCTACTAGTGAATGTAATGTAACACACACCCATACAATGCGCACCACCCCGTGATGTTTTTCTCACTCCTACTAGTGAATCTAATGTAACACACACCGATACAATGCGCACCACCCGTGATGTTTTCTCACTCCTACTAGTGAATGTAATGTAACACACACCCATACAATGCGCACCACCCCGTGATGTTTTTCTCACTCCTACTAGTGAATCTAATGTAACACACACCCATACAATGCGCACCACCCCGTGATGTTTTTCTCACTCCTACTAGTGAATGTAATGTAACACACACCCATACAATGCGCACCACCCCGTGATGTTTTTCTCACTCCTACTAGTGAATGCAATGTAACACACACCCATAAAATGCGCACCACACCGTGATGTTTTTCTCACTCCTACTAGTGAATCTAATGTAACACACACCCATACAATGCGCACCACCCCGTGATGTTTTTCTCACTCCTACAAGTGAATCTAATGTAACACACACCCATACAATGCGCACCACCCCGTGATGTTTTTCTCACTCCTACTAGTGAATGTAATGTAACACACACCCATACAATGCGCACCACCCCGTGATGTTTTTGTCACTCCTACTAGTGAATGTAATGTAACACACACCCATACAATGCGCACCACCCCGTGATGTTTTTCTCACTCCTACTAGTGAATGTAATGTAACACACACCCATACAATGCGCACCACCCAGTGATGTTTTTCTCACTCCTACTAGTGAATCTAATGTAACACACACCCATACAATGCGCACCACCCCGTGATGTTTTTGTCACTCCTACTAGTGAATGTAATGTAACACACACCCATACAATGCGCACCACCCCGTGATGTTTTTCTCACTCCTACTAGTGAATGTAATGTAACACACACCCATACAATGCGCACCACCCCGTGATGTTTTTCTCACTCCTACTAGTGAATGTAATGTAACACACACCCATACAATGCGCACCACCCCGTGATGTTTTTCTCACTCCTACTAGTGAATGTAATGTAACACACACCCATACAATGCGCACCACCCCGTGATGTTTTTCTCACTCCTACTAGTGAATGTAATGTAACACACACCCATACAATGCGCACCACCCCGTGATGTTTTTCTCACTCCTACTAGTGAATGTAATGTAACACACACCCATACAATGCGCACCACCCCGTGATATTTTTCTCACTCCTACTAGTGAATGTAATGTAACACACACCCATACAATGCGCACCACCCCGTGATGTTTTTCAACTCCTACTAGTGAATCTAATGTAACACACACCCATACAATGCGAACCACCCCGTGATGTTTTTCTCACACCTACTAGTGAATGTAATGTAACACACACCCATACAATGCGCACCACCCCGTGATGTTTTTCTCACTCCTACTAGTGAATGTAATGTAACACACACCCATACAATGCGCACCACCCCGTGATGTTTTTCTCACTCCTACTAGTGAATGTAATGTAACACACACCCATACAATGCGCACCACCCCGTGATGTTTTTCTCACTCCTACTAGTGAATCTAATGTAACACACACCCATACAATGCGCACCACCCCGTGATGTTTTCTCACTCCTACTAGTGAATCTAATGTAACACACACCCATACAATGCGCACCACCCCGTGATGTTTTTCTCACTCCTACTAGTGAATCTAATGTAACACACACCCATACAATGCGCACCACCCCGTGATGTTTTTCTCACTCCTACTAGTGAATGTAATGTAACACACACCCATACAATGCGCACCACCCCGTGATGTTTTTCTCACTCCTACTAGTGAATGTAATGTAACACACACCCATACAATGCGCACCACCCCGTGATGTTTTTCTCACTCCTACTAGTGAATGTAATGTAACACACACCCATACAATGCGCACCACCCCGTGATGTTTTTTTCACTCCTACAAGTGAATGTAATGTAACACACACCCATACAATGCGAACCACCCCGTGATGTTTTTCTCACTCCTAATAGTGAATGTAATGTAACACACACCCATACAATGCGCACCACCCCGTGATGTTTTTCTCACTCCTACTAGTGAATGTAATGTAAAACACACCCATACAATGCGCACCACCCCGTGATGTTTTTCTCACTACTACTAGTGAATGTAATGTAACACACACCCATACAATGCGCAACACCCCGTGATGTTTTTCTCACTCCGACTAGTGAAGCTAATGTAACACACACCCAAACAATGCGCACCACCCCGTGATGTTTTTCTCACTCCTACTAGTGAATCTAATGTAACACACACCCATACAATGCGCACCACCCCGTGATGTTTTTCACACTCCTACTAGTGAATGTAATGTAACACACACCCATACAATGCGCACCACCCCGTGATGTTTTTCTCACTCCTACTAGTGAATGTAATGTAACACACACCCATACAATGCGCACCACCCCGTGATGTTTTTCTCACTCCTACTAGTGAATGTAATGTAACACACACCCATACAATGCGCACCACCCCGTGATGTTTTTCTCACTCCTACTAGTGAATGTAATGTAACACACACCCATACAATGCGCACCACCCCGTGATGTTTTTTTCACTCCTACAAGTGAATGTAATGTAACACACACCCATACAATGCGCACCACCCCGTGATGTTTTTCTCACTCCTACTAGTGAATGTAATGTAACACACACCCATACAATGCGCACCACCCCGTGATGTTTTTCTCACTCCTACTAGTGAATGTAATGTAAAACACACCCATACAATGCGCACCACCCCGTGATGTTTTTCTCACTCCTACTAGTGAATGTAATGTAACACACACCCATACAATGCGCACCACCCCGTGATGTTTTTCTCACTCCTTCTAGTGAATGTAATGTAACACACACCCATACAATGCGCACCACCCCGTGATGTTTTTCTCACTCCTACTAGTGAATCTAATGTAACACACACCCATACAATGCGCACCACCCCGTGATGTTTTTCTCACTCCTACTAGTGAATCTAATGTAACACACACCCATACAATGCGCACCACCCCGTGATGATTTTCTCACTCCTACTAGTGAATGTAATCTAACACACACCCATTCAATGCGCACCACCCCGTGATGTTTTTCTCACTCCCACTAGTGAATGTAATGTAACACACACCCATACAATGCGCACCACCCCGTGATGTTTTTCTCACTCCGACTAGTGAATGTAATGTAACACACACCCATACAATGCGCACCACCCTGTGATGTTTTTCTCACTCCTACTAGTGAATGTAATGTAACACACACCCATACAATGCGCACCACCCCGTGATGTTTTTCTCACTCCTACTAGTGAATGTAATGTAACACACACCCATACAATGCGCACCACCCCGTGATGTTTTTCTCACTCCTACTAGTGAATCTAATGTAACGCACACCCATACAATGCGCACCACCCCGTGATGTTTTTCTCACTCCTACTAGTGAATCTAATGTAACACACACCCATACAATGCGCACCACCCGGTGATGTTTTTCTCACTCCTACTAGTGAATCTAATGTAACACACACCCATACAATGCGCAACACTCCGTGATGTTTTTCTCACACCTACTTGTGAATGTAATGTAAAACACACCCATACAATGCGCACCAGCCCGTGATGTTTTTCTCACTCCTACTAGTGAATCTAATGTAACACACACCCATACAATGCACATGACCCCGTGATGTTTTTCTCACTCCTACTAGTGAATGTAATGTAACACACACCCATACAATGCGCACCACCCCGTGATGTTTTTCTCACTCCTACTAGTGAATGTAATGTAACACACACCCATACAATGCGCAACACCCCGTGATGTTTTTCTCACTCCGACTAGTGAAGCTAATGTAACACACACCCAAACAATGCGCACCACCCCGTGATGTTTTTGTCACTCCTACTAGTGAATCTAATGTAACACACACCCATACAATGCGCACCACCCCGTGATGTTTTTATCACTCCTTCTAGTGAATGTAATGTAACACACACCCATACAATGCGCACCACCCCGTGATGTTTTTCTCACTCCTACTACTGCATGTAACGCAACATACACCCATTCAATGCGCACCACCCCGTAATGTTTTTCTCACTCCTAAGTGAACGTAATGTAACACACACCCATACAATGCGCACCACCCCGTGATGTTTTTCTCACTCCTACTAGTGAATGTAATGTAACACACACCCATACAATGCGCACCACCCCGTGATGTTTTTCTCACTCCTACTAGTGAATGTAATGTAACACACACCCATACAATGCGCACCACCCCGTGATGTTTTTCTCACTCCTACTAGTAAATGTAATGTAACACACACCCATACAATGCGCACCACCCCGTGATGTTTTTCTCACTCCTACTAGTGAATGTAATGTAACACACACCCATACAATGCGCACCACCCCGTGATGTTTTTCTCACTCCTACTAGTGAATGTAATGTAACACACACCCATACAATGCGCACCACCCCGTGATGTTTTTCTCACTCCTACTAGTGAATGTAATGTAACACACACCCATACAATGCGCACCACCCCGTGATGTTTTTCTCACTCCTACTAGAGAATGTAATGTAACACACACCCATACAATGCGCACCAACCCGTGATGTTTTTCTCACTCCTACTAGTGAATGTAATGTAACACACACCCATACATTGAGCACCACCCCGTGATGTTTTTCTCACTCCTAGTAGTGAAGCTAATGTAACACACACCCAAACAATGCGCACCACGCCGTGATGTTTTTCTCACTCCTACTAGTGAATGTAATGTAACACACACCCATACAATGCGCACCACCCCGTGATGTTTTTCTCACTCCTACTAGTGAATGTAATGTAACACACACCCATACAATGCGCACCACCCCGTGATGTTTTTCAACTCCTACTAGTGAATCTAATGTAACACACACCCATACAATGCGAACCACCCCGTGATGTTTTTCTCACACCTACTAGTGAATGTAATGTAACACACACCCATACAATGCGCACCACCCCGTGATGTTTTTCTCACTCCTACTAGTGAATGTAATGTAACACACACCCATACAATGCGCACCACCCCGTGATGTTTTTTCTCACTCCTACTAGTGAATGTAATGTAACACACACCCATACAATGCGCACCACCAAGTGATGTTTTTCTCACTCCTACTAGTGAATCTAATGTAACACACACCCATACAATGCGCACCACCCCGTGATGTTTTCTCACTCCTACTAGTGAATCTAATGTAACACACACCCATACAATGCGCACCACCCCGTGATGTTTTTCTCACTCCTACTGTGAATCTAATGTAACACACACCCATACAATGCGCACCACCCCGTGATGTTTTTCTCACTCCTACTAGTGAATGTAATGTAACACACACCCATACAATGCGCACCACCCCGTGATGTTTTTCTCACTCCTACTAGTGACTGTAATGTAACACACACCCATACAATGCGCACCACCCCGTGATGTTTTTCTCACTCCTACTAGTGAATGTAATGTAACACACACCCATACAATGCGCACCACCCCGTGATGTTTTTTTCACTCCTACAAGTGAATGTAATGTAACACACACCCATACAATGCGCACCACCCCGTGATGTTTTTCTCACTCCTACTAGTGAATGTAATGTAACACACACCCATACAATGCGCACCACCCCGTGATGTTTTTCTCACTCCTACTAGTGAATGTAATGTAAAACACACCCATACAATGCGCACCACCCCGTGATGTTTTTCTCACTCCTACTAGTGAATGTAATGTAACACACACCCATACAATGCGCAACACCCCGTGATGTTTTTCTCACTCCGACTAGTGAAGCTAATGTAACACACACCCAAACAATGCGCACCACCCCGTGATGTTTTTCTCACTCCTACTAGTGAATCTAATGTAACACACACCCATACAATGCGCACCACCCCGTGATGTTTTTCTCACTCCTTCTAGTGAATGTAATGTAACACACACCCATACAATGCGCACCACCCCGTGATGTTTTTCTCACTCCTACTACTGCATGTAACGCAACATACACCCATTCAATGCGCACCACCCCGTAATGTTTTTCTCACTCCTAAGTGAACGTAATGTAACACACACCCATACAATGCGCACCACCCCGTGATGGTTTTCTCACTCCTACTAGTGAATGTAATGTAACACACACCCATACAATGCGCACCACCCCGTGATGTTTTTCTCACTCCTACTAGTGAATGTAATGTAACACACACCCATACAATGCGCACCACCCCGTGATGTTTTTCTCACTCCTACTAGTGAATGCAATGTACCACACACCCATACAATGCGCACCACCCCGAGATGTTTTTCTCACTCCTACTAGTGAATGTAATGTAACACACACCCATACAATGCGCACCACCCCGTGATGTTTTTCTCACTCCTACTAGTGAATGTAATGTAACACACACCCATACAATGCGCACCACCCCGTGACGTTTTTCTCATTCCTACTAGTGTATCTAATGTAACACACACCCATACAATGCGCACCACCCCGTGATGTTTTTCTCACTCCTACTAGTGAATGTAATGTAACACACACCCATACAATGCGCACCACCCCGTGATGTTTTTCTCACTCCTACTAGTGAATGTAATGTAACACACACCCATACAATGCGCACCACCCCGTGATGTTTTTCTCACTCCTACTAGTGAATCTAATGTAACACACACCGATACAATGCGCACCACCCCGTGATGTTTTCTCACTCCTACTAGTGAATGTAATGTAACACACACCCATACAATGCGCACCACCCCGTGATGTTTTTCTCACTCCTACTAGTGAATCTAATGTAATACACACCCATACAATGCGCACCACCCCGTGATGTTTTTCTCACTCCTACTAGTGAATGTAATGTAACACACACCCATACAATGCGCACCACCCTGTGATGTTTTTCTCACTCCTACTAGTGAATGTAATGTAACACACACCCATACAATTCGCACCACACCGTGATGTTTTTCTCACTCCTACTAGTGAATCTAATGTAACACACACCCATACAATGCGCACCACCCCGTGATGTTTTTCTCACTCCTACAAGTGAATCTAATGTAACACACACCCATACAATGCGCACCACCCCGTGATGTTTTTCTCACTCCTACTAGTGAATGTAATGTAACACACACCCATACAATGCGCACCACCCCGTGATGTTTTTCTCACTCCTACTAGTGAATGTAATGTAACACACACCCATACAATGCGCACCACCCCGTGATGTTTTTCTCACTCCTACTAGTGAATGTAATGTAACACACACCCATACAATGCGCACCACCCCGTGATGTTTTTCTCACTCCTACTAGTGAATCTAATGTAACACACACCCATACAATGCGCACCACCCCGTGATGTTTTTCTCACTCCTACTAGTGAATGTAATGTAACACACACCCATACAATGCGCACCACCCCGTGATGTTTTTCTCACTCCTACTAGTGAATGTAATGTAACACACACCCATACAATGCGCAACACCCCGTGATGTTTTTCTCACTCCTACTAGTGAATCTAATGTATCACACACCCATACAATGCGCACCACCCCGTGATGTGTTTCTCACTCCTACTAGTGAATCTAATGTAACACACACCCATACAATGCGCACCACCCCGTGATGTTTTTCTCACTCCTACTAGTGAATCTAATGTAACACACACCCATACAATGCGCACCACCCCGTGATGTTTTTCTCACTCCTACTAGTGAATCTAATGTAACACACACCCATACAATGCGCACCACCCCGTCATGTTTTTCTCACTCCTACTAGTGAATGTAATGTAACACACACTCATACAATGCGCACCACCCCGTGATGTTTTTCTCACTCCTACTAGTGAATGTAATGTAACTCACACCCATACAATGCGCACCACCCCGTGATGTTTTTCTCAATCCTCCTAGTGAATGTAATGTAACACACACCAATACAAAGGGCACCACCCCGTGATGTTTTTCTCACTCCTACTAGTGAATGTAATGTAACACACACCCATACAATGCGCACCACCCCGTGATGTTTTTCTCACTCCGACTAGTGAAGCTAATGTAACACCACCCAAACAATGCGCACCACCCCGTGATGTTTTTCTCACTCCCACTAGTGAATGTAATGTAACACACACCCATACAATGCGCACCACCCCGTGATGTTTTTCTCACTCCTACTAGTGAATGTAATGTAACACACACCCATACAATGCGCACACCCCGTGATGTTTTTCTCACTCCTACTAGTGAATCTAATGTAACACACACCCATACAATGCGCACCACCCCGTGATGTTTTTCTCACTCCTACTAGTGAATCTAATGTATCACACACCCATACAATGCGCACCACCCCGTGATGTTTTTCTCACTCCTACTAGTGAATCTAATGTAACACACACCCATACAATGCGCACCACCCCGTGATGTTTTTCTCACTCCTACTAGTGAATGTAATGTAACACACACCCATACAATGCGCACCACCCCGTGATGTTTTTCTCACTCCTACTAGTGAATCTAATGTAACACACACCCATACAATGCGCACCACCCCGTGATGTTTTTCTCACTCCTACTAGTGAATCTAATGTAACACACACCCATACAATGCGCACCACCCCGTGATGTTTTTCTCACTCCTACTAGTGAATGTGATCTCTCACATCACCCATTCAATGCGCACCACCCCGTGATGTTTTTCTCACTCCCACTAGTGAATGTGTGATGTAACACACACCCATACAATGCGCACCACCCCGTGATGTTTTTCTCACTCCGACTAGTGAATGTAATGTAACACACACCCATACAATGCGCACCACCCTGTGATGTTTTTCTCACTCCTACTAGTGAATGTAATGTAACACACACCCATACAATGCGCACCACCCCGTGATGTTTTTCTCACTCCTACTAGTGAATGTAATGTAACACACACCCATACAATGCGCACCACCCCGTGATGTTTTTCTCACTCCTACTAGTGAATCTAATGTAACGCACACCCATACAATGCGCACCACCCCGTGATGTTTTTCTCACTCCTACTAGTGAATCTAATGTAACACACACCCATACAATGCGCACCACCCGGTGATGTTTTTCTCACTCCTACTAGTGAATCTAATGTAACACACACCCATACAATGCGCAACACTCCGTGATGTTTTTCTCACACCTACTTGTGAATGTAATGTAAAACACACCCATACAATGCGCACCAGCCCGTGATGTTTTTCTCACTCCTACTAGTGAATCTAATGTAACACACACCCATACAATGCGCATGACCCCGTGATGTTTTTCTCACTCCTACTAGTGAATGTAATGTAACACACACCCATACAATGCGCACCACCCCGTGATGTTTTTCTCACTCCTACTAGTGAATGTAATGTAACACACACCCATACAATGCGCAACACCCCGTGATGTTTTTCTCACTCCGACTAGTGAAGCTAATGTAACACACACCCAACAATGCGCACCACCCCGTGATGTTTTTCTCACTCCTACTAGTGAATCTAATGTAACACACACCCATACAATGCGCACCACCCCGTGATGTTTTTCTCACTCCTTCTAGTGAATGTAATGTAACACACACCCATACAATGCGCACCACCCCGTGATGTTTTTCTCACTCCTACTACTGCATGTAACGCAACATACACCCATTCAATGCGCACCACCCCGTAATGTTTTTCTCACTCCTAAGTGAACGTAATGTAACACACACCCATACAATGCGCACCACCCCGTGATGTTTTTCTCACTCCTACTAGTGAATGTAATGTAACACACACCCATACAATGCGCACCACCCCGTGATGTTTTTCTCACTCCTACTAGTGAATGTAATGTAACACACACCCATACAATGCGCACCACCCCGTGATGTTTTTCTCACTCCTACTAGTGAATGCAATGTACCACACACCCATACAATGCGCACCACCCCGAGATGTTTTTCTCACTCCTACTAGTGAATGTAATGTAACACACACCCATACAATGCGCACCACCCCGTGATGTTTTTCTCACTCCTACTAGTGAATGTAATGTAACACACACCCATACAATGCGCACCACCCCGTGACGTTTTTCTCATTCCTACTAGTGTATCTAATGTAACACACACCCATACAATGCGCACCACCCCGTGATGTTTTTCTCACTCCTACTAGTGAATGTAATGTAACACACACCCATACAATGCGCACCACCCCGTGATGTTTTTCTCACTCCTACTAGTGAATGTAATGTAACACACACCCATACAATGCGCACCACCCCGTGATGTTTTTCTCACTCCTACTAGTGAATCTAATGTAACACACACCGATACAATGCGCACCACCCGTGATGTTTTCTCACTCCTACTAGTGAATGTAATGTAACACACACCCATACAATGCGCACCACCCCGTGATGTTTTTCTCACTCCTACTAGTGAATCTAATGTAACACACACCCATACAATGCGCACCACCCCGTGATGTTTTTCTCACTCCTACTAGTGAATGTAATGTAACACACACCCATACAATGCGCACCACCCCGTGATGTTTTTCTCACTCCTACTAGTGAATGCAATGTAACACACACCCATAAAATGCGCACCACACCGTGATGTTTTTCTCACTCCTACTAGTGAATCTAATGTAACACACACCCATACAATGCGCACCACCCGTGATGTTTTTCTCACTCCTACAAGTGAATCTAATGTAACACACACCCATACAATGCGCACCACCCCGTGATGTTTTTCTCACTCCTACTAGTGAATGTAATGTAACACACACCCATACAATGCGCACCACCCCGTGATGTTTTTTGTCACTCCTACTAGTGAATGTAATGTAACACACACCCATACAATGCGCACCACCCCGTGATGTTTTTCTCACTCCTACTAGTGAATGTAATGTAACACACACCCATACAATGCGCACCACCCAGTGATGTTTTTCTCACTCCTACTAGTGAATCTAATGTAACACACACCCATACAATGCGCACCACCCCGTGATGTTTTTGTCACTCCTACTAGTGAATGTAATGTAACACACACCCATACAATGCGCACCACCCCGTGATGTTTTTCTCACTCCTACTAGTGAATGTAATGTAACACACACCCATACAATGCGCACCACCCCGTGATGTTTTTCTCACTCCTACTAGTGAATGTAATGTAACACACACCCATACAATGCGCACCACCCCGTGATGTTTTTCTCACTCCTACTAGTGAATGTAATGTAACACACACCCATACAATGCGCACCACCCGTGATGTTTTTCTCACTCCTACTAGTGAATGTAATGTAACACACACCCATACAATGCGCACCACCCCGTGATGTTTTTCTCACTCCTACTAGTGAATGTAATGTAACACACACCCATACAATGCGCACCACCCCGTGATATTTTTCTCACTCCTACTAGTGAATGTAATGTAACACACACCCATACAATGCGCACCACCCCGTGATGTTTTTCAACTCCTACTAGTGAATCTAATGTAACACACACCCATACAATGCGAACCACCCCGTGATGTTTTTCTCACACCTACTAGTGAATGTAATGTAACACACACCCATACAATGCGCACCACCCCGTGATGTTTTTCTCACTCCTACTAGTGAATGTAATGTAACACACACCCATACAATGCGCACCACCCCGTGATGTTTTTCTCACTCCTACTAGTGAATGTAATGTAACACACACCCATACAATGCGCACCACCCCGTGATGTTTTCTCACTCCTACTAGTGAATCTAATGTAACACACACCCATACAATGCGCACCACCCCGTGATGTTTTCTCACTCCTACTAGTGAATCTAATGTAACACACACCCATACAATGCGCACCACCCCGTGATGTTTTTCTCACTCCTACTAGTGAATCTAATGTAACACACACCCATACAATGCGCACCACCCCGTGATGTTTTTCTCACTCCTACTAGTGAATGTAATGTAACACACACCCATACAATGCGCACCACCCCGTGATGTTTTTCTCACTCCTACTAGTGAATGTAATGTAACACACACCCATACAATGCGCACCACCCCGTGATGTTTTTCTCACTCCTACTAGTGAATGTAATGTAACACACACCCATACAATGCGCACCACCCCGTGATGTTTTTTTCACTCCTACAAGTGAATGTAATGTAACACACACCCATACAATGCGCACCACCCCGTGATGTTTTTCTCACTCCTAATAGTGAATGTAATGTAACACACACCCATACAATGCGCACCACCCCGTGATGTTTTTCTCACTCCTACTAGTGAATGTAATGTAAAACACACCCATACAATGCGCACCACCCCGTGATGTTTTTCTCACTACTACTAGTGAATGTAATGTAACACACACCCATACAATGCGCAACACCCCGTGATGTTTTTCTCACTCCGACTAGTGAAGCTAATGTAACACACACCCAAACAATGCGCACCACCCCGTGATGTTTTTCTCACTCCTACTAGTGAATCTAATGTAACACACACCCATACAATGCGCACCACCCCGTGATGTTTTTCACACTCCTACTAGTGAATGTAATGTAACACACACCCATACAATGCGCACCACCCCGTGATGTTTTTCTCACTCCTACTAGTGAATGTAATGTAACACACACCCATACAATGCGCACCACCCCGTGATGTTTTTCTCACTCCTACTAGTGAATGTAATGTAACACACACCCATACAATGCGCACCACCCGTGATGTTTTTCTCACTCCTACTAGTGAATGTAATGTAACACACACCCATACAATGCGCACACCCCGTGATGTTTTTTTCACTCCTACAAGTGAATGTAATGTAACACACACCCATACAATGCGCACCACCCCGTGATGTTTTTCTCACTCCTACTAGTGAATGTAATGTAACACACACCCATACAATGCGCACCACCCCGTGATGTTTTTCTCACTCCTACTAGTGAATGTAATGTAAAACACACCCATACAATGCGCACCACCCCGTGATGTTTTTCTCACTCCTACTAGTGAATGTAATGTAACACACACCCATACAATGCGCACCACCCCGTGATGTTTTTCTCACTCCTTCTAG
>NW_026948025.1:0-50000 GCF_034190915.1 Cavia porcellus
TGTGTTCTACTTCCTGAGTTCGATTTCCTGAATCCAACTTCCTGTGCTCTGTTTCATGGGGCCCATTTCATGAATCTGACATCCTGTGTTCTACTTCCTGAGTTCTATTTCCTGAATCCTATTTCCTGTGTTCTATTTCCTGAATTCTATTCCTTGAATCCTACTTCCTGTGTTCTCCTTTATGAGGCCGATTTCCTGAATACTACTTCATGTGTTCTACCTCCGGAATTCTATTTTCTGAATCTTGCTTCCTGTGTTCCACTTCTGGAATTCTATTTCCTGTATCCTTCTCCCTGTGTTCTGCTTCCTGAGTTCTCTTTCTGAATCTGAATCCTGTGTTCTAGTTCCTAAGTTCTATTTTCTGAATCCTACTTCCTGTGTCCTACTCCCTGACTTATATTTCCTGAATTTTATTCTTGTGTTCTACTTCCTCAGATCTATTTCCTGAATCCTACTTCCTGTGTTCTACTTCCGCAATTCTATATCCTAAATTCTCCTTCCTGTGTTCTCCTTCCAGAATTCTATTTCCTGAATCCTACTTCCTGTGTTCTATTTCCTGAGTTGTATTTCCTGCATCCAACTTCCTGTGCTCTCCTTCATGAGGACTATTTCATGAATCCTACTTCCTGTATTCTGCTTCCTGAGTTCTATTTCCTGAATCCTTCTTTTGTGTTGTCCTTCCTGAGTTCTATTTAATGAAACTTACTTCTCGAGTTCTACTTCTGTTTTTCTCTTTCCCGAATCCAACATCCTGTCTTTTCTATCATTAGTCCTATTTCCTGAATCCTACTTCCTGTGTTCTGCTTCCGGAGTTTTATTTCCTGACTCCTACTTCCTGTGTTGTGCTTCCTGAATTCTATTTCCTGAATGCTAATTCCTGTGTTCTACTTCAGGAATTCTATTTCCTGAATTCTACTTCCTGTGTTCTACTCCATAAGATCTATTTCCTAAAACCTTTTTCCTGTGTTCTACTTTTGGAATTCTATTCCCTGAACCCTACTTCCTGTGTTCTCCTTCATGAGACCTATTTCCTAAATACTATTGCCTGTGTTCTACTTCCGGAATTCTATTTCCTGAATCTTGCTACCTGTGTTATACTTCTGGAATTCTATTTCCTGAATCCTTCTCCCTGTGTTCTCTTCCTGAGTTCTATTTCTTAATCTGAATTCCTGTATTCTACTTCCTAAGCTCTATTTCCTGAATTCTAATTCCTGTGTTCTACTTCCGGAATCCTATTTCCTAAATCCTACTTTCTGTGTTCGAATTCCAGAATTCTATTTCTTGAATCCTACATGCTTTGTTGTACTTCCTGAGGTCTATTTCCTCAATCGAACTTCCTGTGCCCTCTTTCATGAGGCCTATTTCCAGTATCCTACATCCTGTGTTCTACTTCCTGAGATCAATTTTCAGAATCCTACTTCCTGTGTTCTACTTCTGGAATTGTATTCCCTGAATCCTACTTCCTGTGTTCTACTTCCTGAGTTCTATTTCCTCAATCCTAATCCCTGTGTTCTCCTTCCTGAGGTTCGTTTCTTGAATCTTACTTCGTGTGTTCTCCTTTGGGAGTTCTATTTCATAAATTTTATTTCCTGTGTTGTAATCCAGGAATTGTATTTCCTGAATCCCATTTCCTGTGTTCTACTTCCTGAGTTCTATTTCCTGAATTCTACTTCCTGTGTTCTTCTTCCGGAACACTGTTTCCTGAATCCTACTCCCTGTGTTCTCCTTCCCGAGTTCTATTTCTTGAATGTTAATTCCTGTGTTCTCCTTCCTGAGTTCTATTTTGTGAATCCGAATTCCAGTGTTTTACTTCCGGAATTCTCTTTCGTGAATCCTACTTTCTGAGATCTACGTCCGGGATTCTATTTCCTGAATTTTACGTCCTGTGTTGTACTTCCGGAATTCTATTTCCTGAATCTTACTTCCTGTGTTCAACTTCCTGAGTACTATTTCCTGAATCCTACTTCCTGTATTCTATTTCCAGAATAAAATACCGTGAATCTGAATACTCCTTCCTGTGTTCTACTATCTGAGGCCTATTTACCGAATCCTACTTCCTGTGTTCTCCTTCATCAGCCTCATCTCCTAAATCCTACATCCTGTGTTCTATTATTGGAATACTATTTCCTGAATCTTTCTCCCTGTGTTCTCCTTCCTGAGTTCTATTTCCTGAATGTTAATTCCTGTGTTCTCCTTCCTGAGTTCTATTTCGTGAATCCGAATTCCAGTGTTGTACTACTGGAATTCTCTTTCGTGAATCCTACATCCTGAGATCTACTTCCGGGATTCTATTTCCTGAATTTGACTTCCTATGTTGTACTTCCGGAATTCTATTTCCTGAATCCTTGTTCCTGTGTTCTACTTCTGGAATTCTTGTCCCTGAATGCTACTTCCTGTTTTATCCTTCATGAGAATTAATTCCTGAATACTACTTCCTGTGTTCTACTTCTGGAATTCTGTTTCCTGAATCCTATTTCCTGTGTTCTCCTTCCTGAGTTCTATTTCCTGAATGTTAATTCCTGTGTTCTCCTTCTTGAGTTCTATTTCGTGAATCCTAATTCCATGTTGTACTTCCGGAATTCTTTTTCCTGAATCCGAATTCGTGTGCTCTAATACAGGAATTCCATTTCCTGAATCATACTTCCTCTGTTCTCCTTCCTGAGTGCTATTTCCTGAATCTTACTTCCTGTGTCATACTTTCGGAATTCCACTTCCTGAATCCTACTTCTTGGGTTTACTTCTGGAATTCTATTCCATGAATCCTACTTCCTGTGTTGTACTTCATGAATACTTTCTGAATACTACTTCCTGTTTCCTGCTTCCGGAATTCTATTAACTGAATCCTACTTCTTATATTCTCCTTCATGAGGATTATTTCCTGAATACTACTTCCTGTGTTCTACTTACGGAATTCTGTTCCCTGAATGCTACTTCCCTTGTTCTACGTCCAGAATACTTTTCTGTGAATCCCACTTCCTGTGTTCTACTTCATGAGGCCTATTTCCTAAATACTACTTCCTGTGTTCTACTTAGGCAATTCTATTTCCTGAATCCTAATTCCTGTGTTGTACCTTCGGAATTCTACTTCCTGAATCCTACTACCTGTGTTCTCCTTTCTGAGTTCTATTTCCTGAATCAACTTCCTGTGCTCTCCTTCATGAGACCTATTTCCTGAATCTTACTTCCTGTGTTCTACTTCCTGAGTTCTATTTCCTGAACTCTACTTCCTGTGTTCCATTTTCTCAGTTCTATTTCCTGAATCTAACTTCCTGTGTTCTACTTAATGTGTCCTATTTCCTGAATCCTACTTCCTGTGTTCTACATATGGAATTCTATTTCCTGAATCCTACTTCCTGCATTCTACCTCCTGAGATCTATTTCCTGAATACTACTTCCTGTATTCTATTTCCGGAATACTATACCGTGAAACTGATTCCTCCTTCCTGTGTTCTACTATCTGAGGCCTATTTACTGAATCCTACTTCCTGTGTTCTCCTTCATCAGGCTCATCTCCTAAATCCTACATCCTGTGTTCTATTATTGGAATACTATTTCCTGAATCCTTCTTCCTGTGTTCTAATTTTTGAGTTCTATTTCCTGAATCCTACTTCCTGTGTTCTCCTTCATGCCGTCTATTACTTGAGTCCTACTTCCTGTGTTCTAGTTCCTGAGTCCTGTTTACTGAATCCTACATCCTGTGTTCTCCTCCATGAAGCCCATTTCCTGAAAACTACATCCTGTGTTCTATTACCAGAATAGTATTTCCTGAATCCTACTTCCTGTGTTATACTTCCTGAATTATATTTCTTGAATCCTACTTCCTGTATCCTCTATACTGAGGCCTATTTCGTGAATCCTACTTCCTGTTTTCTACTTCCAGAATTCTATTTCCTGAAACCTACCTCCTGTGTTCTCCATCATGAGGCCTATTTCCTGAATACTGCTTCCTGTGTTCTACCACCGGGATTCTATATCCTAAATCTGATTTACTGTGTTCTACATCATGAGGTCTATTTCCTGAATATTACTTCCTGTATTCTCCTTCCTGTGTTCTATATCCTGAATCCTACTTCCTGTGTTCTTCTTCTGGAATTCTATTTCCTGAATCCTCCTTCGTGTGCTACTACCTGAGACCTATTTCCTGAATCCTACTTCCTGTGTTCTCCTTCATGAGGCCTATTTCCTGATTCCTAATTCCTGTGTTCTACTTCCGGAATTCCACTTCCTGAATCCTACTTCCTGCGTTTTACTTCCCGAGTTCTATTTCCTGAATTCTACTTCCTGTGTTTTCCTTCCTGTGTCCTATTTCCTGAATCTTAAATCCTTGGTTCTCCTTCCTGAATTCTATTTTGTGAATCCTTCTTCCTGTGTTCTACTTCCAGTATTCTATTTCCTGAATCTTACTTCATGTGTTCTACTTCTGGATTCCTATATCCTGAATTCTACTTTCTGTGTTCTACTTAGGGAATAATTCTATTTCCTGAATCCTACTTCCTATGTTCTCCTTCGTGAGTTGTATTTCCTAAATCTTACTTCCTGTGTTGTACTTCCAGAATTCTATTTCCTGAATCCTACTTCCTGTGTTCTACTTCCAGAATTCTATTTGCTGAATACTATTTCCTGTGTTCTCCTTCTTGAGGCCTATTTACTGAATACTACTTCCTGTGTTATACTTCTGGAATTCTATTTCCCCAATCCTATTTCCTGTGCTCCACTTTGGGAATTCTACTTCCTGAATCCTACTCCGTGTGTTCTCCTACCTTAGTTCTACTTCCTGAATCTTAATTCCTGTGCTCTATTGCCTGAGTTCTATTTCCTGAATCCTACCTCATGTGTTCCATTTCTGGAATTCTATTTTTTAAATCCTACATCCTGTGTTATACGGCCAGGACTCTATTTCCTGAATCCGACTTCCTGTGTTCTTTTTCCTGCATTCTTTTTCCTGAATCCAACTTCCTGTGCTCTCCTTCATGAGGCCTATACCCTGAATCCTACTTCGTGTGTTCTACTTACTGAGTTCTATTTCCTGAATCCAATTTCCTGTGTTCTCTTTCTTCAGTTCTATTTCCTGAATTCTACTTCCTGTGTTCTACCTCAGTATTTCTATTTCATGAATCCTACTTCCTGTGTTCTCCTTCTTGAGGCCTATTTCCTGAATGCTTTTTCGTGTGTTCTACTTCCTGAGTTCGATTTCCTGAATCCAACTTCCTGTGCTCTGTTTCATGGGGCCCATTTCATGAATCTGACATCCTGTGTTCTACTTCCTGAGTTCTATTTCCTGAATCCTATTTCCTGTGTTCTATTTCCTGAATTCTATTCCTTGAATCCTACTTCCTGTGTTCTCCTTTATGAGGCCGATTTCCTGAATACTACTTCATGTGTTCTACCTCCGGAATTCTATTTTCTGAATCTTGCTTCCTGTGTTCCACTTCTGGAATTCTATTTCCTGTATCCTTCTCCCTGTGTTCTGCTTCCTGAGTTCTCTTTCTGAATCTGAATCCTGTGTTCTAGTTCCTAAGTTCTATTTTCTGAATCCTACTTCCTGTGTCCTACTCCCTGACTTATATTTCCTGAATTTTATTCTTGTGTTCTACTTCCTCAGATCTATTTCCTGAATCCTACTTCCTGTGTTCTACTTCCGCAATTCTATATCCTAAATTCTCCTTCCTGTGTTCTCCTTCCAGAATTCTATTTCCTGAATCCTACTTCCTGTGTTCTATTTCCTGAGTTGTATTTCCTGCATCCAACTTCCTGTGCTCTCCTTCATGAGGACTATTTCATGAATCCTACTTCCTGTATTCTGCTTCCTGAGTTCTATTTCCTGAATCCTTCTTTTGTGTTGTCCTTCCTGAGTTCTATTTAATGAAACTTACTTCTCGAGTTCTACTTCTGTTTTTCTCTTTCCCGAATCCAACATCCTGTCTTTTCTATCATTAGTCCTATTTCCTGAATCCTACTTCCTGTGTTCTGCTTCCGGAGTTTTATTTCCTGACTCCTACTTCCTGTGTTGTGCTTCCTGAATTCTATTTCCTGAATGCTAATTCCTGTGTTCTACTTCAGGAATTCTATTTCCTGAATTCTACTTCCTGTGTTCTACTCCATAAGATCTATTTCCTAAAACCTTTTTCCTGTGTTCTACTTTTGGAATTCTATTCCCTGAACCCTACTTCCTGTGTTCTCCTTCATGAGACCTATTTCCTAAATACTATTGCCTGTGTTCTACTTCCGGAATTCTATTTCCTGAATCTTGCTACCTGTGTTATACTTCTGGAATTCTATTTCCTGAATCCTTCTCCCTGTGTTCTCTTCCTGAGTTCTATTTCTTAATCTGAATTCCTGTATTCTACTTCCTAAGCTCTATTTCCTGAATTCTAATTCCTGTGTTCTACTTCCGGAATCCTATTTCCTAAATCCTACTTTCTGTGTTCGAATTCCAGAATTCTATTTCTTGAATCCTACATGCTTTGTTGTACTTCCTGAGGTCTATTTCCTCAATCGAACTTCCTGTGCCCTCTTTCATGAGGCCTATTTCCAGTATCCTACATCCTGTGTTCTACTTCCTGAGATCAATTTTCAGAATCCTACTTCCTGTGTTCTACTTCTGGAATTGTATTCCCTGAATCCTACTTCCTGTGTTCTACTTCCTGAGTTCTATTTCCTCAATCCTAATCCCTGTGTTCTCCTTCCTGAGGTTCGTTTCTTGAATCTTACTTCGTGTGTTCTCCTTTGGGAGTTCTATTTCATAAATTTTATTTCCTGTGTTGTAATCCAGGAATTGTATTTCCTGAATCCCATTTCCTGTGTTCTACTTCCTGAGTTCTATTTCCTGAATTCTACTTCCTGTGTTCTTCTTCCGGAACACTGTTTCCTGAATCCTACTCCCTGTGTTCTCCTTCCCGAGTTCTATTTCTTGAATGTTAATTCCTGTGTTCTCCTTCCTGAGTTCTATTTTGTGAATCCGAATTCCAGTGTTTTACTTCCGGAATTCTCTTTCGTGAATCCTACTTTCTGAGATCTACGTCCGGGATTCTATTTCCTGAATTTTACGTCCTGTGTTGTACTTCCGGAATTCTATTTCCTGAATCTTACTTCCTGTGTTCAACTTCCTGAGTACTATTTCCTGAATCCTACTTCCTGTATTCTATTTCCAGAATAAAATACCGTGAATCTGAATACTCCTTCCTGTGTTCTACTATCTGAGGCCTATTTACCGAATCCTACTTCCTGTGTTCTCCTTCATCAGCCTCATCTCCTAAATCCTACATCCTGTGTTCTATTATTGGAATACTATTTCCTGAATCTTTCTCCCTGTGTTCTCCTTCCTGAGTTCTATTTCCTGAATGTTAATTCCTGTGTTCTCCTTCCTGAGTTCTATTTCGTGAATCCGAATTCCAGTGTTGTACTACTGGAATTCTCTTTCGTGAATCCTACATCCTGAGATCTACTTCCGGGATTCTATTTCCTGAATTTGACTTCCTATGTTGTACTTCCGGAATTCTATTTCCTGAATCCTTGTTCCTGTGTTCTACTTCTGGAATTCTTGTCCCTGAATGCTACTTCCTGTTTTATCCTTCATGAGAATTAATTCCTGAATACTACTTCCTGTGTTCTACTTCTGGAATTCTGTTTCCTGAATCCTATTTCCTGTGTTCTCCTTCCTGAGTTCTATTTCCTGAATGTTAATTCCTGTGTTCTCCTTCTTGAGTTCTATTTCGTGAATCCTAATTCCATGTTGTACTTCCGGAATTCTTTTTCCTGAATCCGAATTCGTGTGCTCTAATACAGGAATTCCATTTCCTGAATCATACTTCCTCTGTTCTCCTTCCTGAGTGCTATTTCCTGAATCTTACTTCCTGTGTCATACTTTCGGAATTCCACTTCCTGAATCCTACTTCTTGGGTTTACTTCTGGAATTCTATTCCATGAATCCTACTTCCTGTGTTGTACTTCATGAATACTTTCTGAATACTACTTCCTGTTTCCTGCTTCCGGAATTCTATTAACTGAATCCTACTTCTTATATTCTCCTTCATGAGGATTATTTCCTGAATACTACTTCCTGTGTTCTACTTACGGAATTCTGTTCCCTGAATGCTACTTCCCTTGTTCTACGTCCAGAATACTTTTCTGTGAATCCCACTTCCTGTGTTCTACTTCATGAGGCCTATTTCCTAAATACTACTTCCTGTGTTCTACTTAGGCAATTCTATTTCCTGAATCCTAATTCCTGTGTTGTACCTTCGGAATTCTACTTCCTGAATCCTACTACCTGTGTTCTCCTTTCTGAGTTCTATTTCCTGAATCAACTTCCTGTGCTCTCCTTCATGAGACCTATTTCCTGAATCTTACTTCCTGTGTTCTACTTCCTGAGTTCTATTTCCTGAACTCTACTTCCTGTGTTCCATTTTCTCAGTTCTATTTCCTGAATCTAACTTCCTGTGTTGTACATATGGAATTCTATTTCCTGAATCCTACTTCCTGCATTCTACCTCCTGAGATCTATTTCCTGAATACTACTTCCTGTATTCTATTTCCGGAATACTATACCGTGAAACTGATTCCTCCTTCCTGTGTTCTACTATCTGAGGCCTATTTACTGAATCCTACTTCCTGTGTTCTCCTTCATCAGGCTCATCTCCTAAATCCTACATCCTGTGTTCTATTATTGGAATACTATTTCCTGAATCCTTCTTCCTGTGTTCTAATTTTTGAGTTCTATTTCCTGAATCCTACTTCCTGTGTTCTCCTTCATGCCGTCTATTACTTGAGTCCTACTTCCTGTGTTCTAGTTCCTGAGTCCTGTTTACTGAATCCTACATCCTGTGTTCTCCTCCATGAAGCCCATTTCCTGAAAACTACATCCTGTGTTCTATTACCAGAATAGTATTTCCTGAATCCTACTTCCTGTGTTATACTTCCTGAATTATATTTCTTGAATCCTACTTCCTGTATCCTCTATACTGAGGCCTATTTCGTGAATCCTACTTCCTGTTTTCTACTTCCAGAATTCTATTTCCTGAAACCTACCTCCTGTGTTCTCCATCATGAGGCCTATTTCCTGAATACTGCTTCCTGTGTTCTACCACCGGGATTCTATATCCTAAATCTGATTTACTGTGTTCTACATCATGAGGTCTATTTCCTGAATATTACTTCCTGTATTCTCCTTCCTGTGTTCTATATCCTGAATCCTACTTCCTGTGTTCTTCTTCTGGAATTCTATTTCCTGAATCCTCCTTCGTGTGCTACTACCTGAGACCTATTTCCTGAATCCTACTTCCTGTGTTCTCCTTCATGAGGCCTATTTCCTGATTCCTAATTCCTGTGTTCTACTTCCGGAATTCCACTTCCTGAATCCTACTTCCTGCGTTTTACTTCCCGAGTTCTATTTCCTGAATTCTACTTCCTGTGTTTTCCTTCCTGTGTCCTATTTCCTGAATCTTAAATCCTTGGTTCTCCTTCCTGAATTCTATTTTGTGAATCCTTCTTCCTGTGTTCTACTTCCAGTATTCTATTTCCTGAATCTTACTTCATGTGTTCTACTTCTGGATTCCTATATCCTGAATTCTACTTTCTGTGTTCTACTTAGGGAATAATTCTATTTCCTGAATCCTACTTCCTATGTTCTCCTTCGTGAGTTGTATTTCCTAAATCTTACTTCCTGTGTTGTACTTCCAGAATTCTATTTCCTGAATCCTACTTCCTGTGTTCTACTTCCAGAATTCTATTTGCTGAATACTATTTCCTGTGTTCTCCTTCTTGAGGCCTATTTACTGAATACTACTTCCTGTGTTATACTTCTGGAATTCTATTTCCCCAATCCTATTTCCTGTGCTCCACTTTGGGAATTCTACTTCCTGAATCCTACTCCGTGTGTTCTCCTACCTTAGTTCTACTTCCTGAATCTTAATTCCTGTGCTCTATTGCCTGAGTTCTATTTCCTGAATCCTACCTCATGTGTTCCATTTCTGGAATTCTATTTTTTAAATCCTACATCCTGTGTTATACGGCCAGGACTCTATTTCCTGAATCCGACTTCCTGTGTTCTTTTTCCTGCATTCTTTTTCCTGAATCCAACTTCCTGTGCTCTCCTTCATGAGGCCTATACCCTGAATCCTACTTCGTGTGTTCTACTTACTGAGTTCTATTTCCTGAATCCAATTTCCTGTGTTCTCTTTCTTCAGTTCTATTTCCTGAATTCTACTTCCTGTGTTCTACCTCAGTATTTCTATTTCATGAATCCTACTTCCTGTGTTCTCCTTCTTGAGGCCTATTTCCTGAATGCTTTTTCGTGTGTTCTACTTCCTGAGTTCGATTTCCTGAATCCAACTTCCTGTGCTCTGTTTCATGGGGCCCATTTCATGAATCTGACATCCTGTGTTCTACTTCCTGAGTTCTATTTCCTGAATCCTATTTCCTGTGTTCTATTTCCTGAATTCTATTCCTTGAATCCTACTTCCTGTGTTCTCCTTTATGAGGCCGATTTCCTGAATACTACTTCATGTGTTCTACCTCCGGAATTCTATTTTCTGAATCTTGCTTCCTGTGTTCCACTTCTGGAATTCTATTTCCTGTATCCTTCTCCCTGTGTTCTGCTTCCTGAGTTCTCTTTCTGAATCTGAATCCTGTGTTCTAGTTCCTAAGTTCTATTTTCTGAATCCTACTTCCTGTGTCCTACTCCCTGACTTATATTTCCTGAATTTTATTCTTGTGTTCTACTTCCTCAGATCTATTTCCTGAATCCTACTTCCTGTGTTCTACTTCCGCAATTCTATATCCTAAATTCTCCTTCCTGTGTTCTCCTTCCAGAATTCTATTTCCTGAATCCTACTTCCTGTGTTCTATTTCCTGAGTTGTATTTCCTGCATCCAACTTCCTGTGCTCTCCTTCATGAGGACTATTTCATGAATCCTACTTCCTGTATTCTGCTTCCTGAGTTCTATTTCCTGAATCCTTCTTTTGTGTTGTCCTTCCTGAGTTCTATTTAATGAAACTTACTTCTCGAGTTCTACTTCTGTTTTTCTCTTTCCCGAATCCAACATCCTGTCTTTTCTATCATTAGTCCTATTTCCTGAATCCTACTTCCTGTGTTCTGCTTCCGGAGTTTTATTTCCTGACTCCTACTTCCTGTGTTGTGCTTCCTGAATTCTATTTCCTGAATGCTAATTCCTGTGTTCTACTTCAGGAATTCTATTTCCTGAATTCTACTTCCTGTGTTCTACTCCATAAGATCTATTTCCTAAAACCTTTTTCCTGTGTTCTACTTTTGGAATTCTATTCCCTGAACCCTACTTCCTGTGTTCTCCTTCATGAGACCTATTTCCTAAATACTATTGCCTGTGTTCTACTTCCGGAATTCTATTTCCTGAATCTTGCTACCTGTGTTATACTTCTGGAATTCTATTTCCTGAATCCTTCTCCCTGTGTTCTCTTCCTGAGTTCTATTTCTTAATCTGAATTCCTGTATTCTACTTCCTAAGCTCTATTTCCTGAATTCTAATTCCTGTGTTCTACTTCCGGAATCCTATTTCCTAAATCCTACTTTCTGTGTTCGAATTCCAGAATTCTATTTCTTGAATCCTACATGCTTTGTTGTACTTCCTGAGGTCTATTTCCTCAATCGAACTTCCTGTGCCCTCTTTCATGAGGCCTATTTCCAGTATCCTACATCCTGTGTTCTACTTCCTGAGATCAATTTTCAGAATCCTACTTCCTGTGTTCTACTTCTGGAATTGTATTCCCTGAATCCTACTTCCTGTGTTCTACTTCCTGAGTTCTATTTCCTCAATCCTAATCCCTGTGTTCTCCTTCCTGAGGTTCGTTTCTTGAATCTTACTTCGTGTGTTCTCCTTTGGGAGTTCTATTTCATAAATTTTATTTCCTGTGTTGTAATCCAGGAATTGTATTTCCTGAATCCCATTTCCTGTGTTCTACTTCCTGAGTTCTATTTCCTGAATTCTACTTCCTGTGTTCTTCTTCCGGAACACTGTTTCCTGAATCCTACTCCCTGTGTTCTCCTTCCCGAGTTCTATTTCTTGAATGTTAATTCCTGTGTTCTCCTTCCTGAGTTCTATTTTGTGAATCCGAATTCCAGTGTTTTACTTCCGGAATTCTCTTTCGTGAATCCTACTTTCTGAGATCTACGTCCGGGATTCTATTTCCTGAATTTTACGTCCTGTGTTGTACTTCCGGAATTCTATTTCCTGAATCTTACTTCCTGTGTTCAACTTCCTGAGTACTATTTCCTGAATCCTACTTCCTGTATTCTATTTCCAGAATAAAATACCGTGAATCTGAATACTCCTTCCTGTGTTCTACTATCTGAGGCCTATTTACCGAATCCTACTTCCTGTGTTCTCCTTCATCAGCCTCATCTCCTAAATCCTACATCCTGTGTTCTATTATTGGAATACTATTTCCTGAATCTTTCTCCCTGTGTTCTCCTTCCTGAGTTCTATTTCCTGAATGTTAATTCCTGTGTTCTCCTTCCTGAGTTCTATTTCGTGAATCCGAATTCCAGTGTTGTACTACTGGAATTCTCTTTCGTGAATCCTACATCCTGAGATCTACTTCCGGGATTCTATTTCCTGAATTTGACTTCCTATGTTGTACTTCCGGAATTCTATTTCCTGAATCCTTGTTCCTGTGTTCTACTTCTGGAATTCTTGTCCCTGAATGCTACTTCCTGTTTTATCCTTCATGAGAATTAATTCCTGAATACTACTTCCTGTGTTCTACTTCTGGAATTCTGTTTCCTGAATCCTATTTCCTGTGTTCTCCTTCCTGAGTTCTATTTCCTGAATGTTAATTCCTGTGTTCTCCTTCTTGAGTTCTATTTCGTGAATCCTAATTCCATGTTGTACTTCCGGAATTCTTTTTCCTGAATCCGAATTCGTGTGCTCTAATACAGGAATTCCATTTCCTGAATCATACTTCCTCTGTTCTCCTTCCTGAGTGCTATTTCCTGAATCTTACTTCCTGTGTCATACTTTCGGAATTCCACTTCCTGAATCCTACTTCTTGGGTTTACTTCTGGAATTCTATTCCATGAATCCTACTTCCTGTGTTGTACTTCATGAATACTTTCTGAATACTACTTCCTGTTTCCTGCTTCCGGAATTCTATTAACTGAATCCTACTTCTTATATTCTCCTTCATGAGGATTATTTCCTGAATACTACTTCCTGTGTTCTACTTACGGAATTCTGTTCCCTGAATGCTACTTCCCTTGTTCTACGTCCAGAATACTTTTCTGTGAATCCCACTTCCTGTGTTCTACTTCATGAGGCCTATTTCCTAAATACTACTTCCTGTGTTCTACTTAGGCAATTCTATTTCCTGAATCCTAATTCCTGTGTTGTACCTTCGGAATTCTACTTCCTGAATCCTACTACCTGTGTTCTCCTTTCTGAGTTCTATTTCCTGAATCAACTTCCTGTGCTCTCCTTCATGAGACCTATTTCCTGAATCTTACTTCCTGTGTTCTACTTCCTGAGTTCTATTTCCTGAACTCTACTTCCTGTGTTCCATTTTCTCAGTTCTATTTCCTGAATCTAACTTCCTGTGTTCTACTTAATGTGTCCTATTTCCTGAATCCTACTTCCTGTGTTCTACATATGGAATTCTATTTCCTGAATCCTACTTCCTGCATTCTACCTCCTGAGATCTATTTCCTGAATACTACTTCCTGTATTCTATTTCCGGAATACTATACCGTGAAACTGATTCCTCCTTCCTGTGTTCTACTATCTGAGGCCTATTTACTGAATCCTACTTCCTGTGTTCTCCTTCATCAGGCTCATCTCCTAAATCCTACATCCTGTGTTCTATTATTGGAATACTATTTCCTGAATCCTTCTTCCTGTGTTCTAATTTTTGAGTTCTATTTCCTGAATCCTACTTCCTGTGTTCTCCTTCATGCCGTCTATTACTTGAGTCCTACTTCCTGTGTTCTAGTTCCTGAGTCCTGTTTACTGAATCCTACATCCTGTGTTCTCCTCCATGAAGCCCATTTCCTGAAAACTACATCCTGTGTTCTATTACCAGAATAGTATTTCCTGAATCCTACTTCCTGTGTTATACTTCCTGAATTATATTTCTTGAATCCTACTTCCTGTATCCTCTATACTGAGGCCTATTTCGTGAATCCTACTTCCTGTTTTCTACTTCCAGAATTCTATTTCCTGAAACCTACCTCCTGTGTTCTCCATCATGAGGCCTATTTCCTGAATACTGCTTCCTGTGTTCTACCACCGGGATTCTATATCCTAAATCTGATTTACTGTGTTCTACATCATGAGGTCTATTTCCTGAATATTACTTCCTGTATTCTCCTTCCTGTGTTCTATATCCTGAATCCTACTTCCTGTGTTCTTCTTCTGGAATTCTATTTCCTGAATCCTCCTTCGTGTGCTACTACCTGAGACCTATTTCCTGAATCCTACTTCCTGTGTTCTCCTTCATGAGGCCTATTTCCTGATTCCTAATTCCTGTGTTCTACTTCCGGAATTCCACTTCCTGAATCCTACTTCCTGCGTTTTACTTCCCGAGTTCTATTTCCTGAATTCTACTTCCTGTGTTTTCCTTCCTGTGTCCTATTTCCTGAATCTTAAATCCTTGGTTCTCCTTCCTGAATTCTATTTTGTGAATCCTTCTTCCTGTGTTCTACTTCCAGTATTCTATTTCCTGAATCTTACTTCATGTGTTCTACTTCTGGATTCCTATATCCTGAATTCTACTTTCTGTGTTCTACTTAGGGAATAATTCTATTTCCTGAATCCTACTTCCTATGTTCTCCTTCGTGAGTTGTATTTCCTAAATCTTACTTCCTGTGTTGTACTTCCAGAATTCTATTTCCTGAATCCTACTTCCTGTGTTCTACTTCCAGAATTCTATTTGCTGAATACTATTTCCTGTGTTCTCCTTCTTGAGGCCTATTTACTGAATACTACTTCCTGTGTTATACTTCTGGAATTCTATTTCCCCAATCCTATTTCCTGTGCTCCACTTTGGGAATTCTACTTCCTGAATCCTACTCCGTGTGTTCTCCTACCTTAGTTCTACTTCCTGAATCTTAATTCCTGTGCTCTATTGCCTGAGTTCTATTTCCTGAATCCTACCTCATGTGTTCCATTTCTGGAATTCTATTTTTTAAATCCTACATCCTGTGTTATACGGCCAGGACTCTATTTCCTGAATCCGACTTCCTGTGTTCTTTTTCCTGCATTCTTTTTCCTGAATCCAACTTCCTGTGCTCTCCTTCATGAGGCCTATACCCTGAATCCTACTTCGTGTGTTCTACTTACTGAGTTCTATTTCCTGAATCCAATTTCCTGTGTTCTCTTTCTTCAGTTCTATTTCCTGAATTCTACTTCCTGTGTTCTACCTCAGTATTTCTATTTCATGAATCCTACTTCCTGTGTTCTCCTTCTTGAGGCCTATTTCCTGAATGCTTTTTCGTGTGTTCTACTTCCTGAGTTCGATTTCCTGAATCCAACTTCCTGTGCTCTGTTTCATGGGGCCCATTTCATGAATCTGACATCCTGTGTTCTACTTCCTGAGTTCTATTTCCTGAATCCTATTTCCTGTGTTCTATTTCCTGAATTCTATTCCTTGAATCCTACTTCCTGTGTTCTCCTTTATGAGGCCGATTTCCTGAATACTACTTCATGTGTTCTACCTCCGGAATTCTATTTTCTGAATCTTGCTTCCTGTGTTCCACTTCTGGAATTCTATTTCCTGTATCCTTCTCCCTGTGTTCTGCTTCCTGAGTTCTCTTTCTGAATCTGAATCCTGTGTTCTAGTTCCTAAGTTCTATTTTCTGAATCCTACTTCCTGTGTCCTACTCCCTGACTTATATTTCCTGAATTTTATTCTTGTGTTCTACTTCCTCAGATCTATTTCCTGAATCCTACTTCCTGTGTTCTACTTCCGCAATTCTATATCCTAAATTCTCCTTCCTGTGTTCTCCTTCCAGAATTCTATTTCCTGAATCCTACTTCCTGTGTTCTATTTCCTGAGTTGTATTTCCTGCATCCAACTTCCTGTGCTCTCCTTCATGAGGACTATTTCATGAATCCTACTTCCTGTATTCTGCTTCCTGAGTTCTATTTCCTGAATCCTTCTTTTGTGTTGTCCTTCCTGAGTTCTATTTAATGAAACTTACTTCTCGAGTTCTACTTCTGTTTTTCTCTTTCCCGAATCCAACATCCTGTCTTTTCTATCATTAGTCCTATTTCCTGAATCCTACTTCCTGTGTTCTGCTTCCGGAGTTTTATTTCCTGACTCCTACTTCCTGTGTTGTGCTTCCTGAATTCTATTTCCTGAATGCTAATTCCTGTGTTCTACTTCAGGAATTCTATTTCCTGAATTCTACTTCCTGTGTTCTACTCCATAAGATCTATTTCCTAAAACCTTTTTCCTGTGTTCTACTTTTGGAATTCTATTCCCTGAACCCTACTTCCTGTGTTCTCCTTCATGAGACCTATTTCCTAAATACTATTGCCTGTGTTCTACTTCCGGAATTCTATTTCCTGAATCTTGCTACCTGTGTTATACTTCTGGAATTCTATTTCCTGAATCCTTCTCCCTGTGTTCTCTTCCTGAGTTCTATTTCTTAATCTGAATTCCTGTATTCTACTTCCTAAGCTCTATTTCCTGAATTCTAATTCCTGTGTTCTACTTCCGGAATCCTATTTCCTAAATCCTACTTTCTGTGTTCGAATTCCAGAATTCTATTTCTTGAATCCTACATGCTTTGTTGTACTTCCTGAGGTCTATTTCCTCAATCGAACTTCCTGTGCCCTCTTTCATGAGGCCTATTTCCAGTATCCTACATCCTGTGTTCTACTTCCTGAGATCAATTTTCAGAATCCTACTTCCTGTGTTCTACTTCTGGAATTGTATTCCCTGAATCCTACTTCCTGTGTTCTACTTCCTGAGTTCTATTTCCTCAATCCTAATCCCTGTGTTCTCCTTCCTGAGGTTCGTTTCTTGAATCTTACTTCGTGTGTTCTCCTTTGGGAGTTCTATTTCATAAATTTTATTTCCTGTGTTGTAATCCAGGAATTGTATTTCCTGAATCCCATTTCCTGTGTTCTACTTCCTGAGTTCTATTTCCTGAATTCTACTTCCTGTGTTCTTCTTCCGGAACACTGTTTCCTGAATCCTACTCCCTGTGTTCTCCTTCCCGAGTTCTATTTCTTGAATGTTAATTCCTGTGTTCTCCTTCCTGAGTTCTATTTTGTGAATCCGAATTCCAGTGTTTTACTTCCGGAATTCTCTTTCGTGAATCCTACTTTCTGAGATCTACGTCCGGGATTCTATTTCCTGAATTTTACGTCCTGTGTTGTACTTCCGGAATTCTATTTCCTGAATCTTACTTCCTGTGTTCAACTTCCTGAGTACTATTTCCTGAATCCTACTTCCTGTATTCTATTTCCAGAATAAAATACCGTGAATCTGAATACTCCTTCCTGTGTTCTACTATCTGAGGCCTATTTACCGAATCCTACTTCCTGTGTTCTCCTTCATCAGCCTCATCTCCTAAATCCTACATCCTGTGTTCTATTATTGGAATACTATTTCCTGAATCTTTCTCCCTGTGTTCTCCTTCCTGAGTTCTATTTCCTGAATGTTAATTCCTGTGTTCTCCTTCCTGAGTTCTATTTCGTGAATCCGAATTCCAGTGTTGTACTACTGGAATTCTCTTTCGTGAATCCTACATCCTGAGATCTACTTCCGGGATTCTATTTCCTGAATTTGACTTCCTATGTTGTACTTCCGGAATTCTATTTCCTGAATCCTTGTTCCTGTGTTCTACTTCTGGAATTCTTGTCCCTGAATGCTACTTCCTGTTTTATCCTTCATGAGAATTAATTCCTGAATACTACTTCCTGTGTTCTACTTCTGGAATTCTGTTTCCTGAATCCTATTTCCTGTGTTCTCCTTCCTGAGTTCTATTTCCTGAATGTTAATTCCTG
This sequence comes from Cavia porcellus, assembly GCF_034190915.1. Lineage (NCBI taxonomy): Eukaryota > Metazoa > Chordata > Mammalia > Rodentia > Caviidae > Cavia > Cavia porcellus. Next base: position 17,982 of record NW_026948025.1, read on the forward strand.
TGTTCTCCTTCTTGAGTTCTATTTCGTGAATCCTAATTCCATGTTGTACTTCCGGAATTCTTTTTCCTGAATCCGAATTCGTGTGCTCTAATACAGGAATTCCATTTCCTGAATCATACTTCCTCTGTTCTCCTTCCTGAGTGCTATTTCCTGAATCTTACTTCCTGTGTCATACTTTCGGAATTCCACTTCCTGAATCCTACTTCTTGGGTTTACTTCTGGAATTCTATTCCATGAATCCTACTTCCTGTGTTGTACTTCATGAATACTTTCTGAATACTACTTCCTGTTTCCTGCTTCCGGAATTCTATTAACTGAATCCTACTTCTTATATTCTCCTTCATGAGGATTATTTCCTGAATACTACTTCCTGTGTTCTACTTACGGAATTCTGTTCCCTGAATGCTACTTCCCTTGTTCTACGTCCAGAATACTTTTCTGTGAATCCCACTTCCTGTGTTCTACTTCATGAGGCCTATTTCCTAAATACTACTTCCTGTGTTCTACTTAGGCAATTCTATTTCCTGAATCCTAATTCCTGTGTTGTACCTTCGGAATTCTACTTCCTGAATCCTACTACCTGTGTTCTCCTTTCTGAGTTCTATTTCCTGAATCAACTTCCTGTGCTCTCCTTCATGAGACCTATTTCCTGAATCTTACTTCCTGTGTTCTACTTCCTGAGTTCTATTTCCTGAACTCTACTTCCTGTGTTCCATTTTCTCAGTTCTATTTCCTGAATCTAACTTCCTGTGTTCTACTTAATGTGTCCTATTTCCTGAATCCTACTTCCTGTGTTCTACATATGGAATTCTATTTCCTGAATCCTACTTCCTGCATTCTACCTCCTGAGATCTATTTCCTGAATACTACTTCCTGTATTCTATTTCCGGAATACTATACCGTGAAACTGATTCCTCCTTCCTGTGTTCTACTATCTGAGGCCTATTTACTGAATCCTACTTCCTGTGTTCTCCTTCATCAGGCTCATCTCCTAAATCCTACATCCTGTGTTCTATTATTGGAATACTATTTCCTGAATCCTTCTTCCTGTGTTCTAATTTTTGAGTTCTATTTCCTGAATCCTACTTCCTGTGTTCTCCTTCATGCCGTCTATTACTTGAGTCCTACTTCCTGTGTTCTAGTTCCTGAGTCCTGTTTACTGAATCCTACATCCTGTGTTCTCCTCCATGAAGCCCATTTCCTGAAAACTACATCCTGTGTTCTATTACCAGAATAGTATTTCCTGAATCCTACTTCCTGTGTTATACTTCCTGAATTATATTTCTTGAATCCTACTTCCTGTATCCTCTATACTGAGGCCTATTTCGTGAATCCTACTTCCTGTTTTCTACTTCCAGAATTCTATTTCCTGAAACCTACCTCCTGTGTTCTCCATCATGAGGCCTATTTCCTGAATACTGCTTCCTGTGTTCTACCACCGGGATTCTATATCCTAAATCTGATTTACTGTGTTCTACATCATGAGGTCTATTTCCTGAATATTACTTCCTGTATTCTCCTTCCTGTGTTCTATATCCTGAATCCTACTTCCTGTGTTCTTCTTCTGGAATTCTATTTCCTGAATCCTCCTTCGTGTGCTACTACCTGAGACCTATTTCCTGAATCCTACTTCCTGTGTTCTCCTTCATGAGGCCTATTTCCTGATTCCTAATTCCTGTGTTCTACTTCCGGAATTCCACTTCCTGAATCCTACTTCCTGCGTTTTACTTCCCGAGTTCTATTTCCTGAATTCTACTTCCTGTGTTTTCCTTCCTGTGTCCTATTTCCTGAATCTTAAATCCTTGGTTCTCCTTCCTGAATTCTATTTTGTGAATCCTTCTTCCTGTGTTCTACTTCCAGTATTCTATTTCCTGAATCTTACTTCATGTGTTCTACTTCTGGATTCCTATATCCTGAATTCTACTTTCTGTGTTCTACTTAGGGAATAATTCTATTTCCTGAATCCTACTTCCTATGTTCTCCTTCGTGAGTTGTATTTCCTAAATCTTACTTCCTGTGTTGTACTTCCAGAATTCTATTTCCTGAATCCTACTTCCTGTGTTCTACTTCCAGAATTCTATTTGCTGAATACTATTTCCTGTGTTCTCCTTCTTGAGGCCTATTTACTGAATACTACTTCCTGTGTTATACTTCTGGAATTCTATTTCCCCAATCCTATTTCCTGTGCTCCACTTTGGGAATTCTACTTCCTGAATCCTACTCCGTGTGTTCTCCTACCTTAGTTCTACTTCCTGAATCTTAATTCCTGTGCTCTATTGCCTGAGTTCTATTTCCTGAATCCTACCTCATGTGTTCCATTTCTGGAATTCTATTTTTTAAATCCTACATCCTGTGTTATACGGCCAGGACTCTATTTCCTGAATCCGACTTCCTGTGTTCTTTTTCCTGCATTCTTTTTCCTGAATCCAACTTCCTGTGCTCTCCTTCATGAGGCCTATACCCTGAATCCTACTTCGTGTGTTCTACTTACTGAGTTCTATTTCCTGAATCCAATTTCCTGTGTTCTCTTTCTTCAGTTCTATTTCCTGAATTCTACTTCCTGTGTTCTACCTCAGTATTTCTATTTCATGAATCCTACTTCCTGTGTTCTCCTTCTTGAGGCCTATTTCCTGAATGCTTTTTCGTGTGTTCTACTTCCTGAGTTCGATTTCCTGAATCCAACTTCCTGTGCTCTGTTTCATGGGGCCCATTTCATGAATCTGACATCCTGTGTTCTACTTCCTGAGTTCTATTTCCTGAATCCTATTTCCTGTGTTCTATTTCCTGAATTCTATTCCTTGAATCCTACTTCCTGTGTTCTCCTTTATGAGGCCGATTTCCTGAATACTACTTCATGTGTTCTACCTCCGGAATTCTATTTTCTGAATCTTGCTTCCTGTGTTCCACTTCTGGAATTCTATTTCCTGTATCCTTCTCCCTGTGTTCTGCTTCCTGAGTTCTCTTTCTGAATCTGAATCCTGTGTTCTAGTTCCTAAGTTCTATTTTCTGAATCCTACTTCCTGTGTCCTACTCCCTGACTTATATTTCCTGAATTTTATTCTTGTGTTCTACTTCCTCAGATCTATTTCCTGAATCCTACTTCCTGTGTTCTACTTCCGCAATTCTATATCCTAAATTCTCCTTCCTGTGTTCTCCTTCCAGAATTCTATTTCCTGAATCCTACTTCCTGTGTTCTATTTCCTGAGTTGTATTTCCTGCATCCAACTTCCTGTGCTCTCCTTCATGAGGACTATTTCATGAATCCTACTTCCTGTATTCTGCTTCCTGAGTTCTATTTCCTGAATCCTTCTTTTGTGTTGTCCTTCCTGAGTTCTATTTAATGAAACTTACTTCTCGAGTTCTACTTCTGTTTTTCTCTTTCCCGAATCCAACATCCTGTCTTTTCTATCATTAGTCCTATTTCCTGAATCCTACTTCCTGTGTTCTGCTTCCGGAGTTTTATTTCCTGACTCCTACTTCCTGTGTTGTGCTTCCTGAATTCTATTTCCTGAATGCTAATTCCTGTGTTCTACTTCAGGAATTCTATTTCCTGAATTCTACTTCCTGTGTTCTACTCCATAAGATCTATTTCCTAAAACCTTTTTCCTGTGTTCTACTTTTGGAATTCTATTCCCTGAACCCTACTTCCTGTGTTCTCCTTCATGAGACCTATTTCCTAAATACTATTGCCTGTGTTCTACTTCCGGAATTCTATTTCCTGAATCTTGCTACCTGTGTTATACTTCTGGAATTCTATTTCCTGAATCCTTCTCCCTGTGTTCTCTTCCTGAGTTCTATTTCTTAATCTGAATTCCTGTATTCTACTTCCTAAGCTCTATTTCCTGAATTCTAATTCCTGTGTTCTACTTCCGGAATCCTATTTCCTAAATCCTACTTTCTGTGTTCGAATTCCAGAATTCTATTTCTTGAATCCTACATGCTTTGTTGTACTTCCTGAGGTCTATTTCCTCAATCGAACTTCCTGTGCCCTCTTTCATGAGGCCTATTTCCAGTATCCTACATCCTGTGTTCTACTTCCTGAGATCAATTTTCAGAATCCTACTTCCTGTGTTCTACTTCTGGAATTGTATTCCCTGAATCCTACTTCCTGTGTTCTACTTCCTGAGTTCTATTTCCTCAATCCTAATCCCTGTGTTCTCCTTCCTGAGGTTCGTTTCTTGAATCTTACTTCGTGTGTTCTCCTTTGGGAGTTCTATTTCATAAATTTTATTTCCTGTGTTGTAATCCAGGAATTGTATTTCCTGAATCCCATTTCCTGTGTTCTACTTCCTGAGTTCTATTTCCTGAATTCTACTTCCTGTGTTCTTCTTCCGGAACACTGTTTCCTGAATCCTACTCCCTGTGTTCTCCTTCCCGAGTTCTATTTCTTGAATGTTAATTCCTGTGTTCTCCTTCCTGAGTTCTATTTTGTGAATCCGAATTCCAGTGTTTTACTTCCGGAATTCTCTTTCGTGAATCCTACTTTCTGAGATCTACGTCCGGGATTCTATTTCCTGAATTTTACGTCCTGTGTTGTACTTCCGGAATTCTATTTCCTGAATCTTACTTCCTGTGTTCAACTTCCTGAGTACTATTTCCTGAATCCTACTTCCTGTATTCTATTTCCAGAATAAAATACCGTGAATCTGAATACTCCTTCCTGTGTTCTACTATCTGAGGCCTATTTACCGAATCCTACTTCCTGTGTTCTCCTTCATCAGCCTCATCTCCTAAATCCTACATCCTGTGTTCTATTATTGGAATACTATTTCCTGAATCTTTCTCCCTGTGTTCTCCTTCCTGAGTTCTATTTCCTGAATGTTAATTCCTGTGTTCTCCTTCCTGAGTTCTATTTCGTGAATCCGAATTCCAGTGTTGTACTACTGGAATTCTCTTTCGTGAATCCTACATCCTGAGATCTACTTCCGGGATTCTATTTCCTGAATTTGACTTCCTATGTTGTACTTCCGGAATTCTATTTCCTGAATCCTTGTTCCTGTGTTCTACTTCTGGAATTCTTGTCCCTGAATGCTACTTCCTGTTTTATCCTTCATGAGAATTAATTCCTGAATACTACTTCCTGTGTTCTACTTCTGGAATTCTGTTTCCTGAATCCTATTTCCTGTGTTCTCCTTCCTGAGTTCTATTTCCTGAATGTTAATTCCTGTGTTCTCCTTCTTGAGTTCTATTTCGTGAATCCTAATTCCATGTTGTACTTCCGGAATTCTTTTTCCTGAATCCGAATTCGTGTGCTCTAATACAGGAATTCCATTTCCTGAATCATACTTCCTCTGTTCTCCTTCCTGAGTGCTATTTCCTGAATCTTACTTCCTGTGTCATACTTTCGGAATTCCACTTCCTGAATCCTACTTCTTGGGTTTACTTCTGGAATTCTATTCCATGAATCCTACTTCCTGTGTTGTACTTCATGAATACTTTCTGAATACTACTTCCTGTTTCCTGCTTCCGGAATTCTATTAACTGAATCCTACTTCTTATATTCTCCTTCATGAGGATTATTTCCTGAATACTACTTCCTGTGTTCTACTTACGGAATTCTGTTCCCTGAATGCTACTTCCCTTGTTCTACGTCCAGAATACTTTTCTGTGAATCCCACTTCCTGTGTTCTACTTCATGAGGCCTATTTCCTAAATACTACTTCCTGTGTTCTACTTAGGCAATTCTATTTCCTGAATCCTAATTCCTGTGTTGTACCTTCGGAATTCTACTTCCTGAATCCTACTACCTGTGTTCTCCTTTCTGAGTTCTATTTCCTGAATCAACTTCCTGTGCTCTCCTTCATGAGACCTATTTCCTGAATCTTACTTCCTGTGTTCTACTTCCTGAGTTCTATTTCCTGAACTCTACTTCCTGTGTTCCATTTTCTCAGTTCTATTTCCTGAATCTAACTTCCTGTGTTCTACATATGGAATTCTATTTCCTGAATCCTACTTCCTGCATTCTACCTCCTGAGATCTATTTCCTGAATACTACTTCCTGTATTCTATTTCCGGAATACTATACCGTGAAACTGATTCCTCCTTCCTGTGTTCTACTATCTGAGGCCTATTTACTGAATCCTACTTCCTGTGTTCTCCTTCATCAGGCTCATCTCCTAAATCCTACATCCTGTGTTCTATTATTGGAATACTATTTCCTGAATCCTTCTTCCTGTGTTCTAATTTTTGAGTTCTATTTCCTGAATCCTACTTCCTGTGTTCTCCTTCATGCCGTCTATTACTTGAGTCCTACTTCCTGTGTTCTAGTTCCTGAGTCCTGTTTACTGAATCCTACATCCTGTGTTCTCCTCCATGAAGCCCATTTCCTGAAAACTACATCCTGTGTTCTATTACCAGAATAGTATTTCCTGAATCCTACTTCCTGTGTTATACTTCCTGAATTATATTTCTTGAATCCTACTTCCTGTATCCTCTATACTGAGGCCTATTTCGTGAATCCTACTTCCTGTTTTCTACTTCCAGAATTCTATTTCCTGAAACCTACCTCCTGTGTTCTCCATCATGAGGCCTATTTCCTGAATACTGCTTCCTGTGTTCTACCACCGGGATTCTATATCCTAAATCTGATTTACTGTGTTCTACATCATGAGGTCTATTTCCTGAATATTACTTCCTGTATTCTCCTTCCTGTGTTCTATATCCTGAATCCTACTTCCTGTGTTCTTCTTCTGGAATTCTATTTCCTGAATCCTCCTTCGTGTGCTACTACCTGAGACCTATTTCCTGAATCCTACTTCCTGTGTTCTCCTTCATGAGGCCTATTTCCTGATTCCTAATTCCTGTGTTCTACTTCCGGAATTCCACTTCCTGAATCCTACTTCCTGCGTTTTACTTCCCGAGTTCTATTTCCTGAATTCTACTTCCTGTGTTTTCCTTCCTGTGTCCTATTTCCTGAATCTTAAATCCTTGGTTCTCCTTCCTGAATTCTATTTTGTGAATCCTTCTTCCTGTGTTCTACTTCCAGTATTCTATTTCCTGAATCTTACTTCATGTGTTCTACTTCTGGATTCCTATATCCTGAATTCTACTTTCTGTGTTCTACTTAGGGAATAATTCTATTTCCTGAATCCTACTTCCTATGTTCTCCTTCGTGAGTTGTATTTCCTAAATCTTACTTCCTGTGTTGTACTTCCAGAATTCTATTTCCTGAATCCTACTTCCTGTGTTCTACTTCCAGAATTCTATTTGCTGAATACTATTTCCTGTGTTCTCCTTCTTGAGGCCTATTTACTGAATACTACTTCCTGTGTTATACTTCTGGAATTCTATTTCCCCAATCCTATTTCCTGTGCTCCACTTTGGGAATTCTACTTCCTGAATCCTACTCCGTGTGTTCTCCTACCTTAGTTCTACTTCCTGAATCTTAATTCCTGTGCTCTATTGCCTGAGTTCTATTTCCTGAATCCTACCTCATGTGTTCCATTTCTGGAATTCTATTTTTTAAATCCTACATCCTGTGTTATACGGCCAGGACTCTATTTCCTGAATCCGACTTCCTGTGTTCTTTTTCCTGCATTCTTTTTCCTGAATCCAACTTCCTGTGCTCTCCTTCATGAGGCCTATACCCTGAATCCTACTTCGTGTGTTCTACTTACTGAGTTCTATTTCCTGAATCCAATTTCCTGTGTTCTCTTTCTTCAGTTCTATTTCCTGAATTCTACTTCCTGTGTTCTACCTCAGTATTTCTATTTCATGAATCCTACTTCCTGTGTTCTCCTTCTTGAGGCCTATTTCCTGAATGCTTTTTCGTGTGTTCTACTTCCTGAGTTCGATTTCCTGAATCCAACTTCCTGTGCTCTGTTTCATGGGGCCCATTTCATGAATCTGACATCCTGTGTTCTACTTCCTGAGTTCTATTTCCTGAATCCTATTTCCTGTGTTCTATTTCCTGAATTCTATTCCTTGAATCCTACTTCCTGTGTTCTCCTTTATGAGGCCGATTTCCTGAATACTACTTCATGTGTTCTACCTCCGGAATTCTATTTTCTGAATCTTGCTTCCTGTGTTCCACTTCTGGAATTCTATTTCCTGTATCCTTCTCCCTGTGTTCTGCTTCCTGAGTTCTCTTTCTGAATCTGAATCCTGTGTTCTAGTTCCTAAGTTCTATTTTCTGAATCCTACTTCCTGTGTCCTACTCCCTGACTTATATTTCCTGAATTTTATTCTTGTGTTCTACTTCCTCAGATCTATTTCCTGAATCCTACTTCCTGTGTTCTACTTCCGCAATTCTATATCCTAAATTCTCCTTCCTGTGTTCTCCTTCCAGAATTCTATTTCCTGAATCCTACTTCCTGTGTTCTATTTCCTGAGTTGTATTTCCTGCATCCAACTTCCTGTGCTCTCCTTCATGAGGACTATTTCATGAATCCTACTTCCTGTATTCTGCTTCCTGAGTTCTATTTCCTGAATCCTTCTTTTGTGTTGTCCTTCCTGAGTTCTATTTAATGAAACTTACTTCTCGAGTTCTACTTCTGTTTTTCTCTTTCCCGAATCCAACATCCTGTCTTTTCTATCATTAGTCCTATTTCCTGAATCCTACTTCCTGTGTTCTGCTTCCGGAGTTTTATTTCCTGACTCCTACTTCCTGTGTTGTGCTTCCTGAATTCTATTTCCTGAATGCTAATTCCTGTGTTCTACTTCAGGAATTCTATTTCCTGAATTCTACTTCCTGTGTTCTACTCCATAAGATCTATTTCCTAAAACCTTTTTCCTGTGTTCTACTTTTGGAATTCTATTCCCTGAACCCTACTTCCTGTGTTCTCCTTCATGAGACCTATTTCCTAAATACTATTGCCTGTGTTCTACTTCCGGAATTCTATTTCCTGAATCTTGCTACCTGTGTTATACTTCTGGAATTCTATTTCCTGAATCCTTCTCCCTGTGTTCTCTTCCTGAGTTCTATTTCTTAATCTGAATTCCTGTATTCTACTTCCTAAGCTCTATTTCCTGAATTCTAATTCCTGTGTTCTACTTCCGGAATCCTATTTCCTAAATCCTACTTTCTGTGTTCGAATTCCAGAATTCTATTTCTTGAATCCTACATGCTTTGTTGTACTTCCTGAGGTCTATTTCCTCAATCGAACTTCCTGTGCCCTCTTTCATGAGGCCTATTTCCAGTATCCTACATCCTGTGTTCTACTTCCTGAGATCAATTTTCAGAATCCTACTTCCTGTGTTCTACTTCTGGAATTGTATTCCCTGAATCCTACTTCCTGTGTTCTACTTCCTGAGTTCTATTTCCTCAATCCTAATCCCTGTGTTCTCCTTCCTGAGGTTCGTTTCTTGAATCTTACTTCGTGTGTTCTCCTTTGGGAGTTCTATTTCATAAATTTTATTTCCTGTGTTGTAATCCAGGAATTGTATTTCCTGAATCCCATTTCCTGTGTTCTACTTCCTGAGTTCTATTTCCTGAATTCTACTTCCTGTGTTCTTCTTCCGGAACACTGTTTCCTGAATCCTACTCCCTGTGTTCTCCTTCCCGAGTTCTATTTCTTGAATGTTAATTCCTGTGTTCTCCTTCCTGAGTTCTATTTTGTGAATCCGAATTCCAGTGTTTTACTTCCGGAATTCTCTTTCGTGAATCCTACTTTCTGAGATCTACGTCCGGGATTCTATTTCCTGAATTTTACGTCCTGTGTTGTACTTCCGGAATTCTATTTCCTGAATCTTACTTCCTGTGTTCAACTTCCTGAGTACTATTTCCTGAATCCTACTTCCTGTATTCTATTTCCAGAATAAAATACCGTGAATCTGAATACTCCTTCCTGTGTTCTACTATCTGAGGCCTATTTACCGAATCCTACTTCCTGTGTTCTCCTTCATCAGCCTCATCTCCTAAATCCTACATCCTGTGTTCTATTATTGGAATACTATTTCCTGAATCTTTCTCCCTGTGTTCTCCTTCCTGAGTTCTATTTCCTGAATGTTAATTCCTGTGTTCTCCTTCCTGAGTTCTATTTCGTGAATCCGAATTCCAGTGTTGTACTACTGGAATTCTCTTTCGTGAATCCTACATCCTGAGATCTACTTCCGGGATTCTATTTCCTGAATTTGACTTCCTATGTTGTACTTCCGGAATTCTATTTCCTGAATCCTTGTTCCTGTGTTCTACTTCTGGAATTCTTGTCCCTGAATGCTACTTCCTGTTTTATCCTTCATGAGAATTAATTCCTGAATACTACTTCCTGTGTTCTACTTCTGGAATTCTGTTTCCTGAATCCTATTTCCTGTGTTCTCCTTCCTGAGTTCTATTTCCTGAATGTTAATTCCTGTGTTCTCCTTCTTGAGTTCTATTTCGTGAATCCTAATTCCATGTTGTACTTCCGGAATTCTTTTTCCTGAATCCGAATTCGTGTGCTCTAATACAGGAATTCCATTTCCTGAATCATACTTCCTCTGTTCTCCTTCCTGAGTGCTATTTCCTGAATCTTACTTCCTGTGTCATACTTTCGGAATTCCACTTCCTGAATCCTACTTCTTGGGTTTACTTCTGGAATTCTATTCCATGAATCCTACTTCCTGTGTTGTACTTCATGAATACTTTCTGAATACTACTTCCTGTTTCCTGCTTCCGGAATTCTATTAACTGAATCCTACTTCTTATATTCTCCTTCATGAGGATTATTTCCTGAATACTACTTCCTGTGTTCTACTTACGGAATTCTGTTCCCTGAATGCTACTTCCCTTGTTCTACGTCCAGAATACTTTTCTGTGAATCCCACTTCCTGTGTTCTACTTCATGAGGCCTATTTCCTAAATACTACTTCCTGTGTTCTACTTAGGCAATTCTATTTCCTGAATCCTAATTCCTGTGTTGTACCTTCGGAATTCTACTTCCTGAATCCTACTACCTGTGTTCTCCTTTCTGAGTTCTATTTCCTGAATCAACTTCCTGTGCTCTCCTTCATGAGACCTATTTCCTGAATCTTACTTCCTGTGTTCTACTTCCTGAGTTCTATTTCCTGAACTCTACTTCCTGTGTTCCATTTTCTCAGTTCTATTTCCTGAATCTAACTTCCTGTGTTCTACTTAATGTGTCCTATTTCCTGAATCCTACTTCCTGTGTTCTACATATGGAATTCTATTTCCTGAATCCTACTTCCTGCATTCTACCTCCTGAGATCTATTTCCTGAATACTACTTCCTGTATTCTATTTCCGGAATACTATACCGTGAAACTGATTCCTCCTTCCTGTGTTCTACTATCTGAGGCCTATTTACTGAATCCTACTTCCTGTGTTCTCCTTCATCAGGCTCATCTCCTAAATCCTACATCCTGTGTTCTATTATTGGAATACTATTTCCTGAATCCTTCTTCCTGTGTTCTAATTTTTGAGTTCTATTTCCTGAATCCTACTTCCTGTGTTCTCCTTCATGCCGTCTATTACTTGAGTCCTACTTCCTGTGTTCTAGTTCCTGAGTCCTGTTTACTGAATCCTACATCCTGTGTTCTCCTCCATGAAGCCCATTTCCTGAAAACTACATCCTGTGTTCTATTACCAGAATAGTATTTCCTGAATCCTACTTCCTGTGTTATACTTCCTGAATTATATTTCTTGAATCCTACTTCCTGTATCCTCTATACTGAGGCCTATTTCGTGAATCCTACTTCCTGTTTTCTACTTCCAGAATTCTATTTCCTGAAACCTACCTCCTGTGTTCTCCATCATGAGGCCTATTTCCTGAATACTGCTTCCTGTGTTCTACCACCGGGATTCTATATCCTAAATCTGATTTACTGTGTTCTACATCATGAGGTCTATTTCCTGAATATTACTTCCTGTATTCTCCTTCCTGTGTTCTATATCCTGAATCCTACTTCCTGTGTTCTTCTTCTGGAATTCTATTTCCTGAATCCTCCTTCGTGTGCTACTACCTGAGACCTATTTCCTGAATCCTACTTCCTGTGTTCTCCTTCATGAGGCCTATTTCCTGATTCCTAATTCCTGTGTTCTACTTCCGGAATTCCACTTCCTGAATCCTACTTCCTGCGTTTTACTTCCCGAGTTCTATTTCCTGAATTCTACTTCCTGTGTTTTCCTTCCTGTGTCCTATTTCCTGAATCTTAAATCCTTGGTTCTCCTTCCTGAATTCTATTTTGTGAATCCTTCTTCCTGTGTTCTACTTCCAGTATTCTATTTCCTGAATCTTACTTCATGTGTTCTACTTCTGGATTCCTATATCCTGAATTCTACTTTCTGTGTTCTACTTAGGGAATAATTCTATTTCCTGAATCCTACTTCCTATGTTCTCCTTCGTGAGTTGTATTTCCTAAATCTTACTTCCTGTGTTGTACTTCCAGAATTCTATTTCCTGAATCCTACTTCCTGTGTTCTACTTCCAGAATTCTATTTGCTGAATACTATTTCCTGTGTTCTCCTTCTTGAGGCCTATTTACTGAATACTACTTCCTGTGTTATACTTCTGGAATTCTATTTCCCCAATCCTATTTCCTGTGCTCCACTTTGGGAATTCTACTTCCTGAATCCTACTCCGTGTGTTCTCCTACCTTAGTTCTACTTCCTGAATCTTAATTCCTGTGCTCTATTGCCTGAGTTCTATTTCCTGAATCCTACCTCATGTGTTCCATTTCTGGAATTCTATTTTTTAAATCCTACATCCTGTGTTATACGGCCAGGACTCTATTTCCTGAATCCGACTTCCTGTGTTCTTTTTCCTGCATTCTTTTTCCTGAATCCAACTTCCTGTGCTCTCCTTCATGAGGCCTATACCCTGAATCCTACTTCGTGTGTTCTACTTACTGAGTTCTATTTCCTGAATCCAATTTCCTGTGTTCTCTTTCTTCAGTTCTATTTCCTGAATTCTACTTCCTGTGTTCTACCTCAGTATTTCTATTTCATGAATCCTACTTCCTGTGTTCTCCTTCTTGAGGCCTATTTCCTGAATGCTTTTTCGTGTGTTCTACTTCCTGAGTTCGATTTCCTGAATCCAACTTCCTGTGCTCTGTTTCATGGGGCCCATTTCATGAATCTGACATCCTGTGTTCTACTTCCTGAGTTCTATTTCCTGAATCCTATTTCCTGTGTTCTATTTCCTGAATTCTATTCCTTGAATCCTACTTCCTGTGTTCTCCTTTATGAGGCCGATTTCCTGAATACTACTTCATGTGTTCTACCTCCGGAATTCTATTTTCTGAATCTTGCTTCCTGTGTTCCACTTCTGGAATTCTATTTCCTGTATCCTTCTCCCTGTGTTCTGCTTCCTGAGTTCTCTTTCTGAATCTGAATCCTGTGTTCTAGTTCCTAAGTTCTATTTTCTGAATCCTACTTCCTGTGTCCTACTCCCTGACTTATATTTCCTGAATTTTATTCTTGTGTTCTACTTCCTCAGATCTATTTCCTGAATCCTACTTCCTGTGTTCTACTTCCGCAATTCTATATCCTAAATTCTCCTTCCTGTGTTCTCCTTCCAGAATTCTATTTCCTGAATCCTACTTCCTGTGTTCTATTTCCTGAGTTGTATTTCCTGCATCCAACTTCCTGTGCTCTCCTTCATGAGGACTATTTCATGAATCCTACTTCCTGTATTCTGCTTCCTGAGTTCTATTTCCTGAATCCTTCTTTTGTGTTGTCCTTCCTGAGTTCTATTTAATGAAACTTACTTCTCGAGTTCTACTTCTGTTTTTCTCTTTCCCGAATCCAACATCCTGTCTTTTCTATCATTAGTCCTATTTCCTGAATCCTACTTCCTGTGTTCTGCTTCCGGAGTTTTATTTCCTGACTCCTACTTCCTGTGTTGTGCTTCCTGAATTCTATTTCCTGAATGCTAATTCCTGTGTTCTACTTCAGGAATTCTATTTCCTGAATTCTACTTCCTGTGTTCTACTCCATAAGATCTATTTCCTAAAACCTTTTTCCTGTGTTCTACTTTTGGAATTCTATTCCCTGAACCCTACTTCCTGTGTTCTCCTTCATGAGACCTATTTCCTAAATACTATTGCCTGTGTTCTACTTCCGGAATTCTATTTCCTGAATCTTGCTACCTGTGTTATACTTCTGGAATTCTATTTCCTGAATCCTTCTCCCTGTGTTCTCTTCCTGAGTTCTATTTCTTAATCTGAATTCCTGTATTCTACTTCCTAAGCTCTATTTCCTGAATTCTAATTCCTGTGTTCTACTTCCGGAATCCTATTTCCTAAATCCTACTTTCTGTGTTCGAATTCCAGAATTCTATTTCTTGAATCCTACATGCTTTGTTGTACTTCCTGAGGTCTATTTCCTCAATCGAACTTCCTGTGCCCTCTTTCATGAGGCCTATTTCCAGTATCCTACATCCTGTGTTCTACTTCCTGAGATCAATTTTCAGAATCCTACTTCCTGTGTTCTACTTCTGGAATTGTATTCCCTGAATCCTACTTCCTGTGTTCTACTTCCTGAGTTCTATTTCCTCAATCCTAATCCCTGTGTTCTCCTTCCTGAGGTTCGTTTCTTGAATCTTACTTCGTGTGTTCTCCTTTGGGAGTTCTATTTCATAAATTTTATTTCCTGTGTTGTAATCCAGGAATTGTATTTCCTGAATCCCATTTCCTGTGTTCTACTTCCTGAGTTCTATTTCCTGAATTCTACTTCCTGTGTTCTTCTTCCGGAACACTGTTTCCTGAATCCTACTCCCTGTGTTCTCCTTCCCGAGTTCTATTTCTTGAATGTTAATTCCTGTGTTCTCCTTCCTGAGTTCTATTTTGTGAATCCGAATTCCAGTGTTTTACTTCCGGAATTCTCTTTCGTGAATCCTACTTTCTGAGATCTACGTCCGGGATTCTATTTCCTGAATTTTACGTCCTGTGTTGTACTTCCGGAATTCTATTTCCTGAATCTTACTTCCTGTGTTCAACTTCCTGAGTACTATTTCCTGAATCCTACTTCCTGTATTCTATTTCCAGAATAAAATACCGTGAATCTGAATACTCCTTCCTGTGTTCTACTATCTGAGGCCTATTTACCGAATCCTACTTCCTGTGTTCTCCTTCATCAGCCTCATCTCCTAAATCCTACATCCTGTGTTCTATTATTGGAATACTATTTCCTGAATCTTTCTCCCTGTGTTCTCCTTCCTGAGTTCTATTTCCTGAATGTTAATTCCTGTGTTCTCCTTCCTGAGTTCTATTTCGTGAATCCGAATTCCAGTGTTGTACTACTGGAATTCTCTTTCGTGAATCCTACATCCTGAGATCTACTTCCGGGATTCTATTTCCTGAATTTGACTTCCTATGTTGTACTTCCGGAATTCTATTTCCTGAATCCTTGTTCCTGTGTTCTACTTCTGGAATTCTTGTCCCTGAATGCTACTTCCTGTTTTATCCTTCATGAGAATTAATTCCTGAATACTACTTCCTGTGTTCTACTTCTGGAATTCTGTTTCCTGAATCCTATTTCCTGTGTTCTCCTTCCTGAGTTCTATTTCCTGAATGTTAATTCCTGTGTTCTCCTTCTTGAGTTCTATTTCGTGAATCCTAATTCCATGTTGTACTTCCGGAATTCTTTTTCCTGAATCCGAATTCGTGTGCTCTAATACAGGAATTCCATTTCCTGAATCATACTTCCTCTGTTCTCCTTCCTGAGTGCTATTTCCTGAATCTTACTTCCTGTGTCATACTTTCGGAATTCCACTTCCTGAATCCTACTTCTTGGGTTTACTTCTGGAATTCTATTCCATGAATCCTACTTCCTGTGTTGTACTTCATGAATACTTTCTGAATACTACTTCCTGTTTCCTGCTTCCGGAATTCTATTAACTGAATCCTACTTCTTATATTCTCCTTCATGAGGATTATTTCCTGAATACTACTTCCTGTGTTCTACTTACGGAATTCTGTTCCCTGAATGCTACTTCCCTTGTTCTACGTCCAGAATACTTTTCTGTGAATCCCACTTCCTGTGTTCTACTTCATGAGGCCTATTTCCTAAATACTACTTCCTGTGTTCTACTTAGGCAATTCTATTTCCTGAATCCTAATTCCTGTGTTGTACCTTCGGAATTCTACTTCCTGAATCCTACTACCTGTGTTCTCCTTTCTGAGTTCTATTTCCTGAATCAACTTCCTGTGCTCTCCTTCATGAGACCTATTTCCTGAATCTTACTTCCTGTGTTCTACTTCCTGAGTTCTATTTCCTGAACTCTACTTCCTGTGTTCCATTTTCTCAGTTCTATTTCCTGAATCTAACTTCCTGTGTTCTACTTAATGTGTCCTATTTCCTGAATCCTACTTCCTGTGTTCTACATATGGAATTCTATTTCCTGAATCCTACTTCCTGCATTCTACCTCCTGAGATCTATTTCCTGAATACTACTTCCTGTATTCTATTTCCGGAATACTATACCGTGAAACTGATTCCTCCTTCCTGTGTTCTACTATCTGAGGCCTATTTACTGAATCCTACTTCCTGTGTTCTCCTTCATCAGGCTCATCTCCTAAATCCTACATCCTGTGTTCTATTATTGGAATACTATTTCCTGAATCCTTCTTCCTGTGTTCTAATTTTTGAGTTCTATTTCCTGAATCCTACTTCCTGTGTTCTCCTTCATGCCGTCTATTACTTGAGTCCTACTTCCTGTGTTCTAGTTCCTGAGTCCTGTTTACTGAATCCTACATCCTGTGTTCTCCTCCATGAAGCCCATTTCCTGAAAACTACATCCTGTGTTCTATTACCAGAATAGTATTTCCTGAATCCTACTTCCTGTGTTATACTTCCTGAATTATATTTCTTGAATCCTACTTCCTGTATCCTCTATACTGAGGCCTATTTCGTGAATCCTACTTCCTGTTTTCTACTTCCAGAATTCTATTTCCTGAAACCTACCTCCTGTGTTCTCCATCATGAGGCCTATTTCCTGAATACTGCTTCCTGTGTTCTACCACCGGGATTCTATATCCTAAATCTGATTTACTGTGTTCTACATCATGAGGTCTATTTCCTGAATATTACTTCCTGTATTCTCCTTCCTGTGTTCTATATCCTGAATCCTACTTCCTGTGTTCTTCTTCTGGAATTCTATTTCCTGAATCCTCCTTCGTGTGCTACTACCTGAGACCTATTTCCTGAATCCTACTTCCTGTGTTCTCCTTCATGAGGCCTATTTCCTGATTCCTAATTCCTGTGTTCTACTTCCGGAATTCCACTTCCTGAATCCTACTTCCTGCGTTTTACTTCCCGAGTTCTATTTCCTGAATTCTACTTCCTGTGTTTTCCTTCCTGTGTCCTATTTCCTGAATCTTAAATCCTTGGTTCTCCTTCCTGAATTCTATTTTGTGAATCCTTCTTCCTGTGTTCTACTTCCAGTATTCTATTTCCTGAATCTTACTTCATGTGTTCTACTTCTGGATTCCTATATCCTGAATTCTACTTTCTGTGTTCTACTTAGGGAATAATTCTATTTCCTGAATCCTACTTCCTATGTTCTCCTTCGTGAGTTGTATTTCCTAAATCTTACTTCCTGTGTTGTACTTCCAGAATTCTATTTCCTGAATCCTACTTCCTGTGTTCTACTTCCAGAATTCTATTTGCTGAATACTATTTCCTGTGTTCTCCTTCTTGAGGCCTATTTACTGAATACTACTTCCTGTGTTATACTTCTGGAATTCTATTTCCCCAATCCTATTTCCTGTGCTCCACTTTGGGAATTCTACTTCCTGAATCCTACTCCGTGTGTTCTCCTACCTTAGTTCTACTTCCTGAATCTTAATTCCTGTGCTCTATTGCCTGAGTTCTATTTCCTGAATCCTACCTCATGTGTTCCATTTCTGGAATTCTATTTTTTAAATCCTACATCCTGTGTTATACGGCCAGGACTCTATTTCCTGAATCCGACTTCCTGTGTTCTTTTTCCTGCATTCTTTTTCCTGAATCCAACTTCCTGTGCTCTCCTTCATGAGGCCTATACCCTGAATCCTACTTCGTGTGTTCTACTTACTGAGTTCTATTTCCTGAATCCAATTTCCTGTGTTCTCTTTCTTCAGTTCTATTTCCTGAATTCTACTTCCTGTGTTCTACCTCAGTATTTCTATTTCATGAATCCTACTTCCTGTGTTCTCCTTCTTGAGGCCTATTTCCTGAATGCTTTTTCGTGTGTTCTACTTCCTGAGTTCGATTTCCTGAATCCAACTTCCTGTGCTCTGTTTCATGGGGCCCATTTCATGAATCTGACATCCTGTGTTCTACTTCCTGAGTTCTATTTCCTGAATCCTATTTCCTGTGTTCTATTTCCTGAATTCTATTCCTTGAATCCTACTTCCTGTGTTCTCCTTTATGAGGCCGATTTCCTGAATACTACTTCATGTGTTCTACCTCCGGAATTCTATTTTCTGAATCTTGCTTCCTGTGTTCCACTTCTGGAATTCTATTTCCTGTATCCTTCTCCCTGTGTTCTGCTTCCTGAGTTCTCTTTCTGAATCTGAATCCTGTGTTCTAGTTCCTAAGTTCTATTTTCTGAATCCTACTTCCTGTGTCCTACTCCCTGACTTATATTTCCTGAATTTTATTCTTGTGTTCTACTTCCTCAGATCTATTTCCTGAATCCTACTTCCTGTGTTCTACTTCCGCAATTCTATATCCTAAATTCTCCTTCCTGTGTTCTCCTTCCAGAATTCTATTTCCTGAATCCTACTTCCTGTGTTCTATTTCCTGAGTTGTATTTCCTGCATCCAACTTCCTGTGCTCTCCTTCATGAGGACTATTTCATGAATCCTACTTCCTGTATTCTGCTTCCTGAGTTCTATTTCCTGAATCCTTCTTTTGTGTTGTCCTTCCTGAGTTCTATTTAATGAAACTTACTTCTCGAGTTCTACTTCTGTTTTTCTCTTTCCCGAATCCAACATCCTGTCTTTTCTATCATTAGTCCTATTTCCTGAATCCTACTTCCTGTGTTCTGCTTCCGGAGTTTTATTTCCTGACTCCTACTTCCTGTGTTGTGCTTCCTGAATTCTATTTCCTGAATGCTAATTCCTGTGTTCTACTTCAGGAATTCTATTTCCTGAATTCTACTTCCTGTGTTCTACTCCATAAGATCTATTTCCTAAAACCTTTTTCCTGTGTTCTACTTTTGGAATTCTATTCCCTGAACCCTACTTCCTGTGTTCTCCTTCATGAGACCTATTTCCTAAATACTATTGCCTGTGTTCTACTTCCGGAATTCTATTTCCTGAATCTTGCTACCTGTGTTATACTTCTGGAATTCTATTTCCTGAATCCTTCTCCCTGTGTTCTCTTCCTGAGTTCTATTTCTTAATCTGAATTCCTGTATTCTACTTCCTAAGCTCTATTTCCTGAATTCTAATTCCTGTGTTCTACTTCCGGAATCCTATTTCCTAAATCCTACTTTCTGTGTTCGAATTCCAGAATTCTATTTCTTGAATCCTACATGCTTTGTTGTACTTCCTGAGGTCTATTTCCTCAATCGAACTTCCTGTGCCCTCTTTCATGAGGCCTATTTCCAGTATCCTACATCCTGTGTTCTACTTCCTGAGATCAATTTTCAGAATCCTACTTCCTGTGTTCTACTTCTGGAATTGTATTCCCTGAATCCTACTTCCTGTGTTCTACTTCCTGAGTTCTATTTCCTCAATCCTAATCCCTGTGTTCTCCTTCCTGAGGTTCGTTTCTTGAATCTTACTTCGTGTGTTCTCCTTTGGGAGTTCTATTTCATAAATTTTATTTCCTGTGTTGTAATCCAGGAATTGTATTTCCTGAATCCCATTTCCTGTGTTCTACTTCCTGAGTTCTATTTCCTGAATTCTACTTCCTGTGTTCTTCTTCCGGAACACTGTTTCCTGAATCCTACTCCCTGTGTTCTCCTTCCCGAGTTCTATTTCTTGAATGTTAATTCCTGTGTTCTCCTTCCTGAGTTCTATTTTGTGAATCCGAATTCCAGTGTTTTACTTCCGGAATTCTCTTTCGTGAATCCTACTTTCTGAGATCTACGTCCGGGATTCTATTTCCTGAATTTTACGTCCTGTGTTGTACTTCCGGAATTCTATTTCCTGAATCTTACTTCCTGTGTTCAACTTCCTGAGTACTATTTCCTGAATCCTACTTCCTGTATTCTATTTCCAGAATAAAATACCGTGAATCTGAATACTCCTTCCTGTGTTCTACTATCTGAGGCCTATTTACCGAATCCTACTTCCTGTGTTCTCCTTCATCAGCCTCATCTCCTAAATCCTACATCCTGTGTTCTATTATTGGAATACTATTTCCTGAATCTTTCTCCCTGTGTTCTCCTTCCTGAGTTCTATTTCCTGAATGTTAATTCCTGTGTTCTCCTTCCTGAGTTCTATTTCGTGAATCCGAATTCCAGTGTTGTACTACTGGAATTCTCTTTCGTGAATCCTACATCCTGAGATCTACTTCCGGGATTCTATTTCCTGAATTTGACTTCCTATGTTGTACTTCCGGAATTCTATTTCCTGAATCCTTGTTCCTGTGTTCTACTTCTGGAATTCTTGTCCCTGAATGCTACTTCCTGTTTTATCCTTCATGAGAATTAATTCCTGAATACTACTTCCTGTGTTCTACTTCTGGAATTCTGTTTCCTGAATCCTATTTCCTGTGTTCTCCTTCCTGAGTTCTATTTCCTGAATGTTAATTCCTGTGTTCTCCTTCTTGAGTTCTATTTCGTGAATCCTAATTCCATGTTGTACTTCCGGAATTCTTTTTCCTGAATCCGAATTCGTGTGCTCTAATACAGGAATTCCATTTCCTGAATCATACTTCCTCTGTTCTCCTTCCTGAGTGCTATTTCCTGAATCTTACTTCCTGTGTCATACTTTCGGAATTCCACTTCCTGAATCCTACTTCTTGGGTTTACTTCTGGAATTCTATTCCATGAATCCTACTTCCTGTGTTGTACTTCATGAATACTTTCTGAATACTACTTCCTGTTTCCTGCTTCCGGAATTCTATTAACTGAATCCTACTTCTTATATTCTCCTTCATGAGGATTATTTCCTGAATACTACTTCCTGTGTTCTACTTACGGAATTCTGTTCCCTGAATGCTACTTCCCTTGTTCTACGTCCAGAATACTTTTCTGTGAATCCCACTTCCTGTGTTCTACTTCATGAGGCCTATTTCCTAAATACTACTTCCTGTGTTCTACTTAGGCAATTCTATTTCCTGAATCCTAATTCCTGTGTTGTACCTTCGGAATTCTACTTCCTGAATCCTACTACCTGTGTTCTCCTTTCTGAGTTCTATTTCCTGAATCAACTTCCTGTGCTCTCCTTCATGAGACCTATTTCCTGAATCTTACTTCCTGTGTTCTACTTCCTGAGTTCTATTTCCTGAACTCTACTTCCTGTGTTCCATTTTCTCAGTTCTATTTCCTGAATCTAACTTCCTGTGTTCTACTTAATGTGTCCTATTTCCTGAATCCTACTTCCTGTGTTCTACATATGGAATTCTATTTCCTGAATCCTACTTCCTGCATTCTACCTCCTGAGATCTATTTCCTGAATACTACTTCCTGTATTCTATTTCCGGAATACTATACCGTGAAACTGATTCCTCCTTCCTGTGTTCTACTATCTGAGGCCTATTTACTGAATCCTACTTCCTGTGTTCTCCTTCATCAGGCTCATCTCCTAAATCCTACATCCTGTGTTCTATTATTGGAATACTATTTCCTGAATCCTTCTTCCTGTGTTCTAATTTTTGAGTTCTATTTCCTGAATCCTACTTCCTGTGTTCTCCTTCATGCCGTCTATTACTTGAGTCCTACTTCCTGTGTTCTAGTTCCTGAGTCCTGTTTACTGAATCCTACATCCTGTGTTCTCCTCCATGAAGCCCATTTCCTGAAAACTACATCCTGTGTTCTATTACCAGAATAGTATTTCCTGAATCCTACTTCCTGTGTTATACTTCCTGAATTATATTTCTTGAATCCTACTTCCTGTATCCTCTATACTGAGGCCTATTTCGTGAATCCTACTTCCTGTTTTCTACTTCCAGAATTCTATTTCCTGAAACCTACCTCCTGTGTTCTCCATCATGAGGCCTATTTCCTGAATACTGCTTCCTGTGTTCTACCACCGGGATTCTATATCCTAAATCTGATTTACTGTGTTCTACATCATGAGGTCTATTTCCTGAATATTACTTCCTGTATTCTCCTTCCTGTGTTCTATATCCTGAATCCTACTTCCTGTGTTCTTCTTCTGGAATTCTATTTCCTGAATCCTCCTTCGTGTGCTACTACCTGAGACCTATTTCCTGAATCCTACTTCCTGTGTTCTCCTTCATGAGGCCTATTTCCTGATTCCTAATTCCTGTGTTCTACTTCCGGAATTCCACTTCCTGAATCCTACTTCCTGCGTTTTACTTCCCGAGTTCTATTTCCTGAATTCTACTTCCTGTGTTTTCCTTCCTGTGTCCTATTTCCTGAATCTTAAATCCTTGGTTCTCCTTCCTGAATTCTATTTTGTGAATCCTTCTTCCTGTGTTCTACTTCCAGTATTCTATTTCCTGAATCTTACTTCATGTGTTCTACTTCTGGATTCCTATATCCTGAATTCTACTTTCTGTGTTCTACTTAGGGAATAATTCTATTTCCTGAATCCTACTTCCTATGTTCTCCTTCGTGAGTTGTATTTCCTAAATCTTACTTCCTGTGTTGTACTTCCAGAATTCTATTTCCTGAATCCTACTTCCTGTGTTCTACTTCCAGAATTCTATTTGCTGAATACTATTTCCTGTGTTCTCCTTCTTGAGGCCTATTTACTGAATACTACTTCCTGTGTTATACTTCTGGAATTCTATTTCCCCAATCCTATTTCCTGTGCTCCACTTTGGGAATTCTACTTCCTGAATCCTACTCCGTGTGTTCTCCTACCTTAGTTCTACTTCCTGAATCTTAATTCCTGTGCTCTATTGCCTGAGTTCTATTTCCTGAATCCTACCTCATGTGTTCCATTTCTGGAATTCTATTTTTTAAATCCTACATCCTGTGTTATACGGCCAGGACTCTATTTCCTGAATCCGACTTCCTGTGTTCTTTTTCCTGCATTCTTTTTCCTGAATCCAACTTCCTGTGCTCTCCTTCATGAGGCCTATACCCTGAATCCTACTTCGTGTGTTCTACTTACTGAGTTCTATTTCCTGAATCCAATTTCCTGTGTTCTCTTTCTTCAGTTCTATTTCCTGAATTCTACTTCCTGTGTTCTACCTCAGTATTTCTATTTCATGAATCCTACTTCCTGTGTTCTCCTTCTTGAGGCCTATTTCCTGAATGCTTTTTCGTGTGTTCTACTTCCTGAGTTCGATTTCCTGAATCCAACTTCCTGTGCTCTGTTTCATGGGGCCCATTTCATGAATCTGACATCCTGTGTTCTACTTCCTGAGTTCTATTTCCTGAATCCTATTTCCTGTGTTCTATTTCCTGAATTCTATTCCTTGAATCCTACTTCCTGTGTTCTCCTTTATGAGGCCGATTTCCTGAATACTACTTCATGTGTTCTACCTCCGGAATTCTATTTTCTGAATCTTGCTTCCTGTGTTCCACTTCTGGAATTCTATTTCCTGTATCCTTCTCCCTGTGTTCTGCTTCCTGAGTTCTCTTTCTGAATCTGAATCCTGTGTTCTAGTTCCTAAGTTCTATTTTCTGAATCCTACTTCCTGTGTCCTACTCCCTGACTTATATTTCCTGAATTTTATTCTTGTGTTCTACTTCCTCAGATCTATTTCCTGAATCCTACTTCCTGTGTTCTACTTCCGCAATTCTATATCCTAAATTCTCCTTCCTGTGTTCTCCTTCCAGAATTCTATTTCCTGAATCCTACTTCCTGTGTTCTATTTCCTGAGTTGTATTTCCTGCATCCAACTTCCTGTGCTCTCCTTCATGAGGACTATTTCATGAATCCTACTTCCTGTATTCTGCTTCCTGAGTTCTATTTCCTGAATCCTTCTTTTGTGTTGTCCTTCCTGAGTTCTATTTAATGAAACTTACTTCTCGAGTTCTACTTCTGTTTTTCTCTTTCCCGAATCCAACATCCTGTCTTTTCTATCATTAGTCCTATTTCCTGAATCCTACTTCCTGTGTTCTGCTTCCGGAGTTTTATTTCCTGACTCCTACTTCCTGTGTTGTGCTTCCTGAATTCTATTTCCTGAATGCTAATTCCTGTGTTCTACTTCAGGAATTCTATTTCCTGAATTCTACTTCCTGTGTTCTACTCCATAAGATCTATTTCCTAAAACCTTTTTCCTGTGTTCTACTTTTGGAATTCTATTCCCTGAACCCTACTTCCTGTGTTCTCCTTCATGAGACCTATTTCCTAAATACTATTGCCTGTGTTCTACTTCCGGAATTCTATTTCCTGAATCTTGCTACCTGTGTTATACTTCTGGAATTCTATTTCCTGAATCCTTCTCCCTGTGTTCTCTTCCTGAGTTCTATTTCTTAATCTGAATTCCTGTATTCTACTTCCTAAGCTCTATTTCCTGAATTCTAATTCCTGTGTTCTACTTCCGGAATCCTATTTCCTAAATCCTACTTTCTGTGTTCGAATTCCAGAATTCTATTTCTTGAATCCTACATGCTTTGTTGTACTTCCTGAGGTCTATTTCCTCAATCGAACTTCCTGTGCCCTCTTTCATGAGGCCTATTTCCAGTATCCTACATCCTGTGTTCTACTTCCTGAGATCAATTTTCAGAATCCTACTTCCTGTGTTCTACTTCTGGAATTGTATTCCCTGAATCCTACTTCCTGTGTTCTACTTCCTGAGTTCTATTTCCTCAATCCTAATCCCTGTGTTCTCCTTCCTGAGGTTCGTTTCTTGAATCTTACTTCGTGTGTTCTCCTTTGGGAGTTCTATTTCATAAATTTTATTTCCTGTGTTGTAATCCAGGAATTGTATTTCCTGAATCCCATTTCCTGTGTTCTACTTCCTGAGTTCTATTTCCTGAATTCTACTTCCTGTGTTCTTCTTCCGGAACACTGTTTCCTGAATCCTACTCCCTGTGTTCTCCTTCCCGAGTTCTATTTCTTGAATGTTAATTCCTGTGTTCTCCTTCCTGAGTTCTATTTTGTGAATCCGAATTCCAGTGTTTTACTTCCGGAATTCTCTTTCGTGAATCCTACTTTCTGAGATCTACGTCCGGGATTCTATTTCCTGAATTTTACGTCCTGTGTTGTACTTCCGGAATTCTATTTCCTGAATCTTACTTCCTGTGTTCAACTTCCTGAGTACTATTTCCTGAATCCTACTTCCTGTATTCTATTTCCAGAATAAAATACCGTGAATCTGAATACTCCTTCCTGTGTTCTACTATCTGAGGCCTATTTACCGAATCCTACTTCCTGTGTTCTCCTTCATCAGCCTCATCTCCTAAATCCTACATCCTGTGTTCTATTATTGGAATACTATTTCCTGAATCTTTCTCCCTGTGTTCTCCTTCCTGAGTTCTATTTCCTGAATGTTAATTCCTGTGTTCTCCTTCCTGAGTTCTATTTCGTGAATCCGAATTCCAGTGTTGTACTACTGGAATTCTCTTTCGTGAATCCTACATCCTGAGATCTACTTCCGGGATTCTATTTCCTGAATTTGACTTCCTATGTTGTACTTCCGGAATTCTATTTCCTGAATCCTTGTTCCTGTGTTCTACTTCTGGAATTCTTGTCCCTGAATGCTACTTCCTGTTTTATCCTTCATGAGAATTAATTCCTGAATACTACTTCCTGTGTTCTACTTCTGGAATTCTGTTTCCTGAATCCTATTTCCTGTGTTCTCCTTCCTGAGTTCTATTTCCTGAATGTTAATTCCTGTGTTCTCCTTCTTGAGTTCTATTTCGTGAATCCTAATTCCATGTTGTACTTCCGGAATTCTTTTTCCTGAATCCGAATTCGTGTGCTCTAATACAGGAATTCCATTTCCTGAATCATACTTCCTCTGTTCTCCTTCCTGAGTGCTATTTCCTGAATCTTACTTCCTGTGTCATACTTTCGGAATTCCACTTCCTGAATCCTACTTCTTGGGTTTACTTCTGGAATTCTATTCCATGAATCCTACTTCCTGTGTTGTACTTCATGAATACTTTCTGAATACTACTTCCTGTTTCCTGCTTCCGGAATTCTATTAACTGAATCCTACTTCTTATATTCTCCTTCATGAGGATTATTTCCTGAATACTACTTCCTGTGTTCTACTTACGGAATTCTGTTCCCTGAATGCTACTTCCCTTGTTCTACGTCCAGAATACTTTTCTGTGAATCCCACTTCCTGTGTTCTACTTCATGAGGCCTATTTCCTAAATACTACTTCCTGTGTTCTACTTAGGCAATTCTATTTCCTGAATCCTAATTCCTGTGTTGTACCTTCGGAATTCTACTTCCTGAATCCTACTACCTGTGTTCTCCTTTCTGAGTTCTATTTCCTGAATCAACTTCCTGTGCTCTCCTTCATGAGACCTATTTCCTGAATCTTACTTCCTGTGTTCTACTTCCTGAGTTCTATTTCCTGAACTCTACTTCCTGTGTTCCATTTTCTCAGTTCTATTTCCTGAATCTAACTTCCTGTGTTCTACTTAATGTGTCCTATTTCCTGAATCCTACTTCCTGTGTTCTACATATGGAATTCTATTTCCTGAATCCTACTTCCTGCATTCTACCTCCTGAGATCTATTTCCTGAATACTACTTCCTGTATTCTATTTCCGGAATACTATACCGTGAAACTGATTCCTCCTTCCTGTGTTCTACTATCTGAGGCCTATTTACTGAATCCTACTTCCTGTGTTCTCCTTCATCAGGCTCATCTCCTAAATCCTACATCCTGTGTTCTATTATTGGAATACTATTTCCTGAATCCTTCTTCCTGTGTTCTAATTTTTGAGTTCTATTTCCTGAATCCTACTTCCTGTGTTCTCCTTCATGCCGTCTATTACTTGAGTCCTACTTCCTGTGTTCTAGTTCCTGAGTCCTGTTTACTGAATCCTACATCCTGTGTTCTCCTCCATGAAGCCCATTTCCTGAAAACTACATCCTGTGTTCTATTACCAGAATAGTATTTCCTGAATCCTACTTCCTGTGTTATACTTCCTGAATTATATTTCTTGAATCCTACTTCCTGTATCCTCTATACTGAGGCCTATTTCGTGAATCCTACTTCCTGTTTTCTACTTCCAGAATTCTATTTCCTGAAACCTACCTCCTGTGTTCTCCATCATGAGGCCTATTTCCTGAATACTGCTTCCTGTGTTCTACCACCGGGATTCTATATCCTAAATCTGATTTACTGTGTTCTACATCATGAGGTCTATTTCCTGAATATTACTTCCTGTATTCTCCTTCCTGTGTTCTATATCCTGAATCCTACTTCCTGTGTTCTTCTTCTGGAATTCTATTTCCTGAATCCTCCTTCGTGTGCTACTACCTGAGACCTATTTCCTGAATCCTACTTCCTGTGTTCTCCTTCATGAGGCCTATTTCCTGATTCCTAATTCCTGTGTTCTACTTCCGGAATTCCACTTCCTGAATCCTACTTCCTGCGTTTTACTTCCCGAGTTCTATTTCCTGAATTCTACTTCCTGTGTTTTCCTTCCTGTGTCCTATTTCCTGAATCTTAAATCCTTGGTTCTCCTTCCTGAATTCTATTTTGTGAATCCTTCTTCCTGTGTTCTACTTCCAGTATTCTATTTCCTGAATCTTACTTCATGTGTTCTACTTCTGGATTCCTATATCCTGAATTCTACTTTCTGTGTTCTACTTAGGGAATAATTCTATTTCCTGAATCCTACTTCCTATGTTCTCCTTCGTGAGTTGTATTTCCTAAATCTTACTTCCTGTGTTGTACTTCCAGAATTCTATTTCCTGAATCCTACTTCCTGTGTTCTACTTCCAGAATTCTATTTGCTGAATACTATTTCCTGTGTTCTCCTTCTTGAGGCCTATTTACTGAATACTACTTCCTGTGTTATACTTCTGGAATTCTATTTCCCCAATCCTATTTCCTGTGCTCCACTTTGGGAATTCTACTTCCTGAATCCTACTCCGTGTGTTCTCCTACCTTAGTTCTACTTCCTGAATCTTAATTCCTGTGCTCTATTGCCTGAGTTCTATTTCCTGAATCCTACCTCATGTGTTCCATTTCTGGAATTCTATTTTTTAAATCCTACATCCTGTGTTATACGGCCAGGACTCTATTTCCTGAATCCGACTTCCTGTGTTCTTTTTCCTGCATTCTTTTTCCTGAATCCAACTTCCTGTGCTCTCCTTCATGAGGCCTATACCCTGAATCCTACTTCGTGTGTTCTACTTACTGAGTTCTATTTCCTGAATCCAATTTCCTGTGTTCTCTTTCTTCAGTTCTATTTCCTGAATTCTACTTCCTGTGTTCTACCTCAGTATTTCTATTTCATGAATCCTACTTCCTGTGTTCTCCTTCTTGAGGCCTATTTCCTGAATGCTTTTTCGTGTGTTCTACTTCCTGAGTTCGATTTCCTGAATCCAACTTCCTGTGCTCTGTTTCATGGGGCCCATTTCATGAATCTGACATCCTGTGTTCTACTTCCTGAGTTCTATTTCCTGAATCCTATTTCCTGTGTTCTATTTCCTGAATTCTATTCCTTGAATCCTACTTCCTGTGTTCTCCTTTATGAGGCCGATTTCCTGAATACTACTTCATGTGTTCTACCTCCGGAATTCTATTTTCTGAATCTTGCTTCCTGTGTTCCACTTCTGGAATTCTATTTCCTGTATCCTTCTCCCTGTGTTCTGCTTCCTGAGTTCTCTTTCTGAATCTGAATCCTGTGTTCTAGTTCCTAAGTTCTATTTTCTGAATCCTACTTCCTGTGTCCTACTCCCTGACTTATATTTCCTGAATTTTATTCTTGTGTTCTACTTCCTCAGATCTATTTCCTGAATCCTACTTCCTGTGTTCTACTTCCGCAATTCTATATCCTAAATTCTCCTTCCTGTGTTCTCCTTCCAGAATTCTATTTCCTGAATCCTACTTCCTGTGTTCTATTTCCTGAGTTGTATTTCCTGCATCCAACTTCCTGTGCTCTCCTTCATGAGGACTATTTCATGAATCCTACTTCCTGTATTCTGCTTCCTGAGTTCTATTTCCTGAATCCTTCTTTTGTGTTGTCCTTCCTGAGTTCTATTTAATGAAACTTACTTCTCGAGTTCTACTTCTGTTTTTCTCTTTCCCGAATCCAACATCCTGTCTTTTCTATCATTAGTCCTATTTCCTGAATCCTACTTCCTGTGTTCTGCTTCCGGAGTTTTATTTCCTGACTCCTACTTCCTGTGTTGTGCTTCCTGAATTCTATTTCCTGAATGCTAATTCCTGTGTTCTACTTCAGGAATTCTATTTCCTGAATTCTACTTCCTGTGTTCTACTCCATAAGATCTATTTCCTAAAACCTTTTTCCTGTGTTCTACTTTTGGAATTCTATTCCCTGAACCCTACTTCCTGTGTTCTCCTTCATGAGACCTATTTCCTAAATACTATTGCCTGTGTTCTACTTCCGGAATTCTATTTCCTGAATCTTGCTACCTGTGTTATACTTCTGGAATTCTATTTCCTGAATCCTTCTCCCTGTGTTCTCTTCCTGAGTTCTATTTCTTAATCTGAATTCCTGTATTCTACTTCCTAAGCTCTATTTCCTGAATTCTAATTCCTGTGTTCTACTTCCGGAATCCTATTTCCTAAATCCTACTTTCTGTGTTCGAATTCCAGAATTCTATTTCTTGAATCCTACATGCTTTGTTGTACTTCCTGAGGTCTATTTCCTCAATCGAACTTCCTGTGCCCTCTTTCATGAGGCCTATTTCCAGTATCCTACATCCTGTGTTCTACTTCCTGAGATCAATTTTCAGAATCCTACTTCCTGTGTTCTACTTCTGGAATTGTATTCCCTGAATCCTACTTCCTGTGTTCTACTTCCTGAGTTCTATTTCCTCAATCCTAATCCCTGTGTTCTCCTTCCTGAGGTTCGTTTCTTGAATCTTACTTCGTGTGTTCTCCTTTGGGAGTTCTATTTCATAAATTTTATTTCCTGTGTTGTAATCCAGGAATTGTATTTCCTGAATCCCATTTCCTGTGTTCTACTTCCTGAGTTCTATTTCCTGAATTCTACTTCCTGTGTTCTTCTTCCGGAACACTGTTTCCTGAATCCTACTCCCTGTGTTCTCCTTCCCGAGTTCTATTTCTTGAATGTTAATTCCTGTGTTCTCCTTCCTGAGTTCTATTTTGTGAATCCGAATTCCAGTGTTTTACTTCCGGAATTCTCTTTCGTGAATCCTACTTTCTGAGATCAACGTCCGGGATTCTATTTCCTGAATTTTACGTCCTGTGTTGTACTTCCGGAATTCTATTTCCTGAATCTTACTTCCTGTGTTCAACTTCCTGAGTACTATTTCCTGAATCCTACTTCCTGTATTCTATTTCCAGAATAAAATACCGTGAATCTGAATACTCCTTCCTGTGTTCTACTATCTGAGGCCTATTTACCGAATCCTACTTCCTGTGTTCTCCTTCATCAGCCTCATCTCCTAAATCCTACATCCTGTGTTCTATTATTGGAATACTATTTCCTGAATCTTTCTCCCTGTGTTCTCCTTCCTGAGTTCTATTTCCTGAATGTTAATTCCTGTGTTCTCCTTCCTGAGTTCTATTTCGTGAATCCGAATTCCAGTGTTGTACTACTGGAATTCTCTTTCGTGAATCCTACATCCTGAGATCTACTTCCGGGATTCTATTTCCTGAATTTGACTTCCTATGTTGTACTTCCGGAATTCTATTTCCTGAATCCTTGTTCCTGTGTTCTACTTCTGGAATTCTTGTCCCTGAATGCTACTTCCTGTTTTATCCTTCATGAGAATTAATTCCTGAATACTACTTCCTGTGTTCTACTTCTGGAATTCTGTTTCCTGAATCCTATTTCCTGTGTTCTCCTTCCTGAGTTCTATTTCCTGAATGTTAATTCCTGTGTTCTCCTTCTTGAGTTCTATTTCGTGAATCCTAATTCCATGTTGTACTTCCGGAATTCTTTTTCCTGAATCCGAATTCGTGTGCTCTAATACAGGAATTCCATTTCCTGAATCATACTTCCTCTGTTCTCCTTCCTGAGTGCTATTTCCTGAATCTTACTTCCTGTGTCATACTTTCGGAATTCCACTTCCTGAATCCTACTTCTTGGGTTTACTTCTGGAATTCTATTCCATGAATCCTACTTCCTGTGTTGTACTTCATGAATACTTTCTGAATACTACTTCCTGTTTCCTGCTTCCGGAATTCTATTAACTGAATCCTACTTCTTATATTCTCCTTCATGAGGATTATTTCCTGAATACTACTTCCTGTGTTCTACTTACGGAATTCTGTTCCCTGAATGCTACTTCCCTTGTTCTACGTCCAGAATACTTTTCTGTGAATCCCACTTCCTGTGTTCTACTTCATGAGGCCTATTTCCTAAATACTACTTCCTGTGTTCTACTTAGGCAATTCTATTTCCTGAATCCTAATTCCTGTGTTGTACCTTCGGAATTCTACTTCCTGAATCCTACTACCTGTGTTCTCCTTTCTGAGTTCTATTTCCTGAATCAACTTCCTGTGCTCTCCTTCATGAGACCTATTTCCTGAATCTTACTTCCTGTGTTCTACTTCCTGAGTTCTATTTCCTGAACTCTACTTCCTGTGTTCCATTTTCTCAGTTCTATTTCCTGAATCTAACTTCCTGTGTTCTACTTAATGTGTCCTATTTCCTGAATCCTACTTCCTGTGTTCTACATATGGAATTCTATTTCCTGAATCCTACTTCCTGCATTCTACCTCCTGAGATCTATTTCCTGAATACTACTTCCTGTATTCTATTTCCGGAATACTATACCGTGAAACTGATTCCTCCTTCCTGTGTTCTACTATCTGAGGCCTATTTACTGAATCCTACTTCCTGTGTTCTCCTTCATCAGGCTCATCTCCTAAATCCTACATCCTGTGTTCTATTATTGGAATACTATTTCCTGAATCCTTCTTCCTGTGTTCTAAT